>NC_057813.1:89227670-89228710 GCF_018294505.1 Triticum aestivum
GAGAGAGAGAGAGAGAAAGGGAGAGGGACCAACAAGGTTTTTGTGTCGGATGCGTGCGACAGAATTGAAGATTGTCCGCGAGGGAGTGAGAGAGAGAGAGAGAGAGAGAGAACAGGAGTCCGGGAGAGGGGGAGGTTGCGTTTTATGCATCAAAGACTGATATAAACTTGCATTCAAATATTTAAATTGGAGACCATGTTGTCTGCAATCCACACATGAACGGATATATGCGTATATCAAACAAGTTCATTAATTTGACTTTCAACATGTTCATGGAGTACTATAATACTGTACAACATGCTACTCGGTTGAGGTGTTCAATTTTTGATTTCGTTCACTATTTTGACCTACTGAACGAGCTAGTTCATTGAATCGAGATATTTCATTTTGGGTTTGATTCGCGTTTTTGAGTGGGTCAACTATTTGTCATATAGTAAATCGCTAGCAACGAGCATGTAAAAACACATTACTCCCGAGCATCATCTCTCCATCTAAAAAAGAAGTGGCAAGCTAATATTTCAAAATTTGATTCGAATCGACTCGGTAAGGTAGACGTGGATGCTCGTTCTCCCAAAATTTGAACGAACCGTTAAACATCCTCTCTGCTCGGTGGAATTCGCCCGAGCAAATAAATGGGAGACACAAAATTACCGTCCTATGTGGGACACACATCAATTGGCCCGTTGTACATCGAGGGTAGGTTCGTAACTTCATCCAAGCGCGCCTTCTCCTCGGCCGAAATGACATGTGCCGAATAATTCATAAACCATGGTCGGCAAAACACGCTCTTCTCGCCTGAAATAGCTCGCGCCCACTATTTCAAAACATGCTCTCCTCGCCCGAATTCGCTCACGCCCACTATAGTTCAAAACACGCCCTCCTCGCCCGAAATCGCTCCCGCCCACTATTTGGTGAGAAGCAAAGTTACTCTACTATCCCCGACCCTCAGTACACAGACCCAAGCCGAGAAGCCTATAGGCAAGGGTAGAACTGTAACTCCCCCTCACATTTCAGACAAATGCATTCGTAAGACATGGTTC
>NC_057813.1:89528956-89663360 GCF_018294505.1 Triticum aestivum
GATCATTCTATTAGCAGAACAACCAAGGTCTCCTGATGAAGTTCCTTCACAAATTCCTCAATAAAGCGCACATCCCATGGGTTAACATTATCTGGGAAACCTCCTATCAAACAACCCTGCCTGGTGACAGAAACGTGGGATCATTCTATTGGAGAACCGTTTCCAGACTTCTCCCCGACTTTAAGAAACATGCTATTTGTAAGGTAGGTGTGGGAGACACAACTCTATTTTGGACTGATAACTGGACTCGAAGACCCCTATCACTCACATTCCCAGAGCTATATTCATTTGTCAATGATGAACAAATCATACTTTCCAAGGTGATTGAGCAACCGGACACCAGCCAACTTTTCCATAGACCACTATCACTACAGGCATATCAACAATTCAACACATTGGTGGAAGTCCTTGATATCAGAGTGGCAAGTAATGAACAAGACATGTGGCATTACACCTGGAACTCCAATAATTATTCATCCATGAGGATGTATAGAGCCCTTAAAAAGACAGAGGTCCACCATAACATTTTCATGCTAATATGGGACACATCATGCAGACTCAGACACAAGATCTTCTTCTAGATGCTATATCAAGATAGATTAAACACAAGAAATTTGTTACAGCGCAAGAATATGTACTTGGAGGATTACAATTGTGTACTTTGTGCTCATAAGACTGAAGAAACATCCCTTTATCTATTCTAGGATTGTCCATTCGCCATTAGCTGTTGGGTTTATATCATGCCAAATTAACAAAGAGGTATATCAACACATGATGAGATCATGCTAGCTCTGTCCTCACTGCCATCAGATATTGCATTGGATATTATCATCATGAGCTGCCGGAGTATTTGGTCTGTCAGGAATGGTAAAATCTTCATATCAGCAGCACCTCACTTTAATACATGGAAGTTTTATCTCAATGAAGGATTATGGACATTAGAACTGAGAGCAAAGGCAAATAAAACAGACAAGATTAGGAGTTGGGTAGCACAGATCATGGGTCCAGACTAACTCTGTTTTTTCTCATGTTTCCTAGAACTGGCATTGGTTAATTGTACTTGCTACCTTTTATTTAGTTTGTATTAATTAATGAAAATACCATAGAACGATTGTTCTACGGTTTCGGCTCAAAAATAAATTCTATTAGCAGAGCAAATTTGAACATTTTTTCCTGACAGCAAGAGCTCATCAGGGTTTTTTTTCTTTTGAGAATTAACAAGAGCTCTCGTCAGGTGCCAGCTTAAGAATTGCAGTGCTGAAGTATGAAAATAAAATGATAGGCCTTGGGATCTCAGAAGTGCGCAATCAATGTGTTGCCTGCCGACAGATGCGGCGCAGGCCCATGTCCGCAGATGCTACAGTGGAAGCCAGAGCATGATTCACCTCAAGTAGATGGTACTCCTCCTCCCCCATTTTCTGTATATTATTTTACCTTCCGAACTCTAATTTGAAAATGTTTTCATGAATCCGACAAGTGATCGGATTTGAACAACACTTTCGTCCGCGACGCAGATTTGTTTGGTGTCGTGTCCTCCCACCAGGCCGTCAGGCACCATGGAGAAGCAAACACAGCTGCGTGCATGCATGGGGTAGATCGCATTAATGGAAGAACCCCAAAGACAAGAGGACAAAGGGAGATGTGAAACACGAAGAAGAGGCGATGCGCACAATCATGCCAAGGGAAATTACAGCTCCTGGCAGCGAGAAGAGAATCTTCCAATTTGGCACTTTCGATTCCCTATTTCAAATGACGAGTGCAATCACTGACAATGGGCCACACTTACTGTAACTTTGACAGTGGGTAGAGCCAGCACGTGTCGACAGAGTGGCAGGGCGTGGGAGGGGCCTGGAGGCGTTGCCGTACGGTGGCAGTAATACAGTGGCGCACCTTGGACAATTTTATTTTTTTGGCAGGGTAGATCCGGCGCCGCACACTTACCATTTTCTCTTCGTCGTTTTCTCTCAAGCTCCAAAGCCCAGACGCAGCGCCCAGGAGATTCCCGGCATGTTTTGTTAGGTTCTGGCGCAATCTAATCCAAGGTGTTCGAGGGAGAGTTGGTTTGTCTTTTCTTTTCTCGCGGTATTTGATGCCACACATTGTATATATTTTTTTAGGACAAGCACAACTGTGGTGAAATCGTAAGATAAGACCATACGTGCGCCAGGCGGCAAACACACCGGCGTACCAGGCCGGGAAGGAAAACAGCGAGTAGACAGTTTGACCCGACGCAAAGCTCCACGTACGGCTCCACCCCTGCCATGCCAGCCAGTGGTGCAACCTGATCGACATCGGCTTCGGCGGCACTGGCACTGGCACTGTGCAATTGTGCATCACTAGCTAGAAAGTTGAACGACCCCCAGACCGGTGGTGCCACGCCAATGCCGACGGAGCCCATGGCGGGACTAACGGCTCCTTGCCCCGTACCGGCCCGGCCTTGATCACTCGGCGCTTTGCTTTCTGTGGTGCCAATTGTTGTCGCGCGCCCATCGTTTTTACTGCTTTCTCCGCCCGGTTGCCATCGACCGTGCGTGGGAGCAAGTGTGGTACTCCCTCCGTCCAAGTGTATAGGGCGCCTAAGAAAAAGCTCTGCGATTTAGGTGGGTTGAGATTGGACGAGAGCACAGGCAGGTTTCCCTCAAAATCAAAACTGAAACTAGAAATTAATCCTGTCGTTAGTGCTGGCCGTTTCGGCTAAGCCATGCAAAGGAAAAATCCCACATCGCACGGCCTACCCGTAAAATACGCTCGTCTAATCAGCGCCTGGCTACCGTGCATGCATGGCTGTTTCCTTCTCTCACGGATCGCCATGCTGCATGCTGTTTGCTTTCACACAGTAGATTACTAGGAGGTGGACCGGTGGGTGATTTGGAAAAGGAGCGCGTCTTGGTGGAGCGAACGGAAATAACCAGACGGTTTAGATAAACGAGGAGCATTTAATTGAATTACGTCTAACATTTTTGGAATTTTAGGATTCTCTTAGGCGCCCTATGCACCTGGACGGAGGGAGTACAAGTGTGGTCACTAGACTAGACATTGGGACTGCAGAGGCATGGCAGATGCCTCATTTGAAGAAGCAGCAACCGTGCTGTGGGCCGTGCACGCGCGGATCACTAACCGCCCGTGTCTCTGGGGTGAATGGCACGAGCTCAAGTGCAAGTTTAACCATGTTCAGGTGAATGACGAGCAGAAAAGTGCCATCGGCGCGGCCCCATGCACGTACGCGGGACATCGCGCCCGGTACCGGAGCGTCACGCAACAGCGGTTATTGCCGTTGCGCTCGCCCACGCACACCACACGGAAACATCCATAGAGAGTATCATATGCATGATAATAGTGTATAATACTAGTATCATATGCGTGATACTAGTATATGATACTCTCTACTATGAGGCTGACAGCATATGATACTAGTGTATGATACTACATCCGTAATGCATAGTATCATATGTTGGTATCATAGAGGGCTACATTTATTACCATGCATGACACAAAGTAGCATAACATTTAGTATGTTACGGTACCTACTTATGTTACTATAAGCATCTCTTTCTTTTTTAATTGTCTGCCACAGAAGCATGTTTGCGAATCCCAAGTGCATGTTTGCGGCCTCGTACTCTTAAGACTAACCACAGTGCGAGTAACTTCAGCAGTAACATCAAGTCCAACTCAGCAAATTTGCTTATGTGGCAGTGAGTTAATGAGGAGAGAGGTAGTTATACTAACTTAGCTAGTTACTGGAACATCACATGTCTCATGCAATATGAGTCTATAACCTAATAAATAAAGTTTTGTATGTTACCACACTTATGTTAGTACCCATTATAAAGATAGTAATATAGTCTAGGGATATGTGTATGTTATTAGTATATGTTACTCGTCATTATGGGCAGGCGGTCGAGGAAGCCCGTGTGGCGAGGTGGGTACGTACGGTACCGGCGAATTTACCATGAATCCTGGCCCATCATTCACATCGGCTTGGCAACACCGGAGCGGCGGCCGAGGGACGACGCATCGTTCGCCGGCGGGAAAGAGAAAGACATACGAACGGAGCGGCGAGCGCACGAGGCGGAGGGAGTATCAATTTCAAAGGAGGGGAAGAAAGTAAAAAAGCTATCGTATTACAGTCACGCCAACACTTCGTCGTGTATAGCATGGTATGATGACGATGCTAGGATAACTGGATAAGGCGATTCCTTTTCAATCAAAGGAATAAAGGGAGGAGCTAGGTTCCACATACTACCACCGTGCGGCATAGCAAAACAGCTCGCCCATGGAATGGTCTAAGCAGACATCTCAGAGAAACGCGTCACTGTGCCAAAATAATAGTACTACCATGAACAGTCATGCGTCAACTGCGTGGTAAGGAAAAAGCTGGTGAATGCATGGCCACGGATGGTATAGCTAGGTACGTACGGTGATGGCCGAACTGAACTGATCGAAGTGATGGTGCGCCCTACAATACCACATGCACAAAAGTGAACCTCGTGATTCCGTCCACGATTCGGGCATATGCTCGCCGAAACTTTTCATGAAAGTTGCTGATTACAAGTTGGCCGCTACGAACGCTGCCGCCCGCCGGCGTGTAGCCAGACGTCACGGCCACCCACGACGTGTGGGGAAGCTAAGAGCAACTCCAACGCTAGACTTCAAACGGACGTATGTTTTTATCCGTTTGTGTTGCGTTCGGCCGGCATCCCGGGATGGACGGACGGTCGGCCGACGCATCCGCACCCAACGCTGCACGAGTCGCCTTGACCCCAACTGGTCCGCCCGTTCGTCAGCCAGCTGCCCGCCCGCCCCGCGATGAAAGCATAGCTCGCGCGGTGCCGCACTCGAACGTCCTTTCCCACCGCGCTCGCCCGCCAGCTGCGTAGGGGCCACACCTTGCGCGTGCGCATGAGTCATCGCGTCGTGCTATTGCGGTAGCATCCACACCGCCGCGGACGCCTCGTGCTATTGCGGCTGCTGCTGCTGAGATGTTACCGCCAAAGTAGTCTTGTTGGTGGTGCAACTGCGCGACGCCCTTGGGCAGGCACAGTGGCGCCTGGCTCGGCAGGTGATGTCGATGATGATGCTGCTGCTCGAGGAAGAAGCGCACGATGGATCCATCGTGGCCGTCTGCTCCTCTGTCGCAGTGAACATCCACAGCGGAGGACGTCGCGCCAGACATCGCTCGTGCCGGCGCCGATGGTGCGCGGCCAATCCCCCGTCAGCCCGGCTGCGGCGGCGCGAGGAAGTGCGAAGCAGTCGGCCAACATCAGCAGCAGGATGTCTTGCGTGCGGCGAGGGCGCGTGCAAGGCGGGGACACGGAGGGACGATGGCGGTGCGACGATCGCGGGGCGGGGCGACGTGCGGCGATGGGTGTGCGCAGGGCCGGAAGGCGGAGGGACTGCGGTTGCCACGGTGGGGATCGAGCGAGAGTCACTAATTTGTGGGCTAGAGTGCGGACGCGGGCGGACGAGAGGGGCGAGTAGAGTGTCCGTTTCTGTCCGTTCGGGGGCATTTGTGGCCCAAGTTTTCTCTAGGTTTGGGGTCGGGCCAGATAAAAAAGACACCTGCACACTACTTTATCCGTTTGGGTCCTGCGTTGGAGTTGCCCTAAGGCCAACTCCAATGCACGACCCATCTGCTCCGCGTGTGTCTGCGCGACCGCATTCGTATTGTTTTTCCGTTTGACGTCCGGCCCAACCGGCGCAAAACTGCCCTCGGTTTGCGTCCAGACGAACACCGAACAGACACACACGCGCCCGCTCGTCGTCCGTCTCTGGGCCGCGTGTCGGCCATCCACCTACCTCTCACCACCCAAATTAACTGCGCACGTGCAGGCGCCCCTGCATGTCAGCCTCACAGCCGTGTGGGGCCTCGTCCTTTTTAATGTGGAAGCCATGGACCGGCTAGTCCACACTTCCACTCCCGGCCACTCCTGCCTCCTCGAAGCCCAACATGGACAAAACATAGGGGTGAAGGAAATATGCCCTAGAGGCAATAATAAAGTTATTATTTATTTCCTTATTTCATGATAAATGTTTATTATTCATGCTACATTTGTATTAACCGGAAACATAATACATGTGTGAATACATAGGCAAACATAGTGTCACTAGTATGCCTCTACTCGACTAGCTTGTTGATCAAAGATGGTTATGCTTTCTAACCATAGACATGTGTTGTCATTTGATTAACGGGATCACATCATTAGGAGAATGATGTGATTGACTTGACCCATTCCGTTAGCTTAGCACTTGATCGTTTAGTATGTTGCTATTGCTTTCTTCATGACTTATACAATGTTCCTACAACTATGAGATTATGCAACTCCCGTTTACTGGAGGAACACTTTGTGTGCTACCAAACGTCACAACGTAACTGGGTGATTATAAAGGTGCTCTACAGGTGTCTCCGAAGGTACATGTTGGGTTGGCGTATTTCGAGATTAGGTTTTGTCACTCCGATTGTCGGAGAGGTATCTCTGGGCCCTCTCGGTAATGCACATCACTAAAGCCTTGCAAGCAATGTGACCAATGAGTTGGTTACGGGATGATGCATTACGTAACGAGTAAAGAGACTTGCCGGTAACGAGATTGAACTAGGTATTGGATACCGACGATCGAATCTCGGGCAAGTAACATACCGATGACAAAGGGAACAACGTATGTTGTTATGCGGTTTGACCGATAAAGATCTTCGTAGAATATGTAGGAGCCAATATGAGCATCCAGGTTCCGCTATTGGTTATTGACCGAGAATAGTTCTAGGTCATGTCTACATAGTTCTCGAACCCGTAGGGTCCGCACGCTTAAGGTTTCGATGACAGTTATATTATGAGTTTATGAGTTTTGATGTACCGAAGGAGTTCGGAGTCCCGGATGAGATCGGGGACATGACGAGGAGTCTCGAAATGGTCGAGACGTAAAGATCGATATATTGGACGACTATATTCGGAGTTCGAAAAGGTTCCGAGTGATTCGGGTATTTATCGGAGTACCGAGAGTTACGGGAATTCACCGGGGAGAAGTATTGGGCCTTATTGGGCCATACGGGAAAGAGAGAGGGGCTGCCTAGGGCAGGCTGCACGCCCCCCCATGGCCTAGTCCGAATTGGACTAGGGGGAGGGGCCGCACCCCCTCCTTCCTTCCCTTCTCTCTTCCCCTTCCTTGTCTCCTACTCCTAATACATGGAAGGACTCCTAGTTGGACTAGGAAAGGAGGAATCCTACTCCCGGTGGGAGTAGGACTCCCCTAGGGCGCGCCATAGAAGAGGGCCGGCCCTCCCCTCATCCAGTTAGCATACGAACTACGATCTTTGTCCGTCTTCCTTTTAGAATCCATCTGTACCCAATAGCCTTACGACGATCTTTGTGCTAGGCTTAGGATTGGGTCTTGTCCATCACATCATTCTTCTAATGATGTGATCCCGTTATCAACGACATCCAATGTCCATGGTCAGGAAACCGTAACCATCTGTTGATCAACGAGCTAGTTAACTGGAGTCTTACTAGGGACATGGTGTTGTCTATGTACCCACACATGTATCTGAGTTTCCTATCAATACAATTATAGCATGGGTAATAAACGATTATCATGAACAAGGAAATATAATAATAACTAATTTATTATTGCCTCTAGGGCATATTTTCAACAGTCTCCCACTTGCATTAGAGTCAATAATCTAGTTCACATCGCCATGTGATTAACACTCACAGGTCACATCGCCATGTGACCAACATCCAAAGAGTTTACTAGTGTCAATAAACTAGTTCACATCATCATGTGGTTAAGACTCAATGAGTTCTGGGGTTTGATCATGTTTTGCTTGTGAGAGAGGTTTTAGTCAACGGGTCTGCAACATTTAGATCCGCATGTACTTTGCAAATATCTAGGTCATATTGTAAATGCTGCTTCCACACTCCACTTGGAGCTATTCCAAATGGTTGCTCCACTATACGTATCCGGTTTGCTACTCAGAGTCATTCGGATAGGTGTTAAAGCTTTCATCGATGTAACCCTTTACGCCGAACTCTTTATCACCTCCATAATCGAGAAACATGTCCTTATTACTCCAAGGACAATTTTGACCGCTGTCCAATGATCCATTCCTGGATCACTCTTGTACCCCCTTGCCAGACACGTGGCAAGGCATATATCAGGTGCGGTACAAAGCATGACATACTGTATAGAGCCTATGGCTAAGGCATAGGGGACGACATTTGTCCTTTCTCTTTCTTCTGCCGAGGTCATGTCTTGAGTCTTACTCAATACTCACACCATACAGCCAAGAACTCCTTATTTGCCGATCCATTTTGAACTCCTTCAAAATCTTCTCACGGTATGTGTTCATTTGAAAGTACTATTAAGCATTTTGATCTATCTCATAGATCTTGATGCTCAATGTTCAAGCATCTTAATCCAGGTTTTCTATTGAAAAACACTTTTCAAATAACCCTATATGCTTCCCAGAAACTCTACATCATTTCTGATCAACAATAGTCAACAACATATACTCATCAGAAATTCCATAGTGCTCCCACTCACTTCTTTGGAAATACAAGTTTCTCATAAACTTTGTACAAACCCAAAATCTTTGATCATCTCATCAAAGCGTACATTCCAACTCCGAGATGCTTACTCCAGTCCTTAGAAGGACTAATGGAGCTTTGCATACGTGTTAGCATCTTTCAGGATTGACAAAACCATCTGGTTGTATCTCATACAAACTTTCCTCAAGAAAATCGTTGATGAAACAATGTTTTGACATCCTATCTGCAAGATTTCATAAATAATGCAGTAACTGCTAATACCATTCCAACAGACTCTTAGCATCGCTACGAGTGAGAAAGCCTCACCGTAGTCAACTCCTTGAACTTGTCGGAAAACATCTTAACGACAAGTCGAGCTTTCTTAATGGTGATACTTACCATCATTGTCCGTCTTCCTTTTAGAATCCATCTGTACCCAATAGCCTTACGACCATCAGGTAGTTCTTCCAAAGTCTACACTTTGTTTTATACATGGATCCTCTCTCGGATTTTATGGCCTTGAGCCATTTGTCGGAATCCGGGCCCACCATCGCTTCTCCATAGCTCGTAGGTTCATTGTTGACTAGCAACATGACCTCCAAGACAGGATTAAGTACCACTCTGAAGTAGTACACATCCTTGTCGACCTACGAGGTTTGGTAGTGACTTGATCTGAAGTTTCATGATCACTATCATTAGCTTCCACTTCAACTGGTGTAGGCGCCATAGGAACAACTTCTTGTGCACTGCTACACACTAGTTGAAGTGATGGTTCAATAACCTCATCAAGTTTCCACCATCCTCCCACTCAATTATTTCAAGAGAAACTTTTTCTCGAGAAAGTACCCAATTCTAGAAACAATCCCTTTTGCTTCCGGAACTGAGACAGGAGGTATACCCAACTGTTTTGGGTGTCCTATGAAGATCCATTTATCCGCTATGGGTTCGAGCTTATCAACTTGAAACTTTTTCACATAAGCGTCGCAGCCCCAAACATTTAAGAAATGACTGCTTAGGTTTCTCTAAACCATAGTTCATACGGTGTCATCTCAACGGAATTACGTGGTGCCCTATTTAAAGTGAATGTGGTTGTCTCTAATGCCTAACCCATAAATGATAGTGGTAATTCGATAAGGGACATCATGGTATGCACCATATCCAATAGGGTGCAGTTATTACGTTCGGACACACCATCACACTATGGTTTTCCAGGCGGTATTGGTTGTGAAACAATTTCCACAATGTCTTAATTGTATGCCAAACTCGTAACTCAGATACTCATCTCTATGATCATATCATAGACATTTTTATCCTCCTGTCACGACGATCTCCAACTTCACTCTGAAATTACTTGAACCTTTCAATAATTCAGATTTGTGTTTCATCAAGTAAATATACTCAGTATCTACTCAAATCATCTGTGAAGTAAGAACATAACGATATCCACTGCGTGCCTCAGCACTCATTGGACTGCACACATCAAAATGTATTACTTCCAACAAGTTCCTTTCTTGTTCCATCTCCCTGAAACCTAGGCTTTTTAGTCATCTTGCCCATGTGGTATGATTTGCATGTCTCAAGTGATTAAAAATCAAGTGAGTCCAAACGATCCATCTGCATGGGGTTTCTTCATACGTATACACCAATAGACATGGTCCGCATGTCTCAATCTTTTCAAAAATGAGTGAGTCCAAAGATCCATCAACATGGAGCTTCTTCATGCATTTTATACCAATATGACTCAAGTGGCAGTGCCACAAGTATGTGGTACTATCATTACTATCTTATATCTTTTGGCATGAACATGTGTATCACTACGATCGAGATTTAATAAACCATTTATTTTAGGTGCAAGACCATTGAAGGTATTATTCAAATAAACAGAGTAACCATTATTCTCCTTAAATGAATAACCGTGTTACAATAAAATAATCCAATCATGTTTATGCTCAACGCAAACACCAAATAACAATTATTTAGGTTTAACACCAATCTCGATGGTAGAGGGAGCATGCGATGCTTGATCACATCAACCTTGGAAACACTTCCAACACACATCGTTAGCTCACCTTTAGCTAGTCTCCGTTTATTCTGTAGCTTTTATTTCGAGTTACTAACATTTAGCAACCGAACCGGTATCTAATATCTTGATGCTACTAGGAGTACTAGTAAAGTACACATTGACATAATGTATATCCAATATACTTCTATCGACCTTGCCAGCCTTCTCATCTACGAAGTATCTAGGGTAGTCCTGCTTCAGTGACCGTTCCTCTCATTACAGAAGCACTTAGTCTCGGTCTTGGTTTCAACCTTGGGTTTCTTCACTAAAGCGGCAACTGATTTGCCATTTCATGAAGTATCCCTTCTTGCCCTTGCCCTTCTTGAAACTACTGGTTTCACTAACCATCAACAATTGATGCTCCTTCCGATTTCTACTTTCGCGGCGTCAAACATTGAGAATATCTCAAGGATCATCATATCTATCCCTGATATGTTATAGTTCATCACGAAGCTCTAGCAGCTTGGTGGCAATGACTTTGGAGAAACATCACTATCTCATCTGGAAGATTAACTCCCACTCAATTCAAGTGATTGTTGTACTCAAACAATCTGAGCACAATCTCAACGATTGAGATTTTCTCCCTTAGTTTGCAGGCTAAGAAACTCGTCGGAGGTCTTATACCTCTTGACGTGGGCACGAGCCTGAAATCCCAATTTCAGCCCTCGAAACATCTCATATGTTCCGCGACGTTTCGAAATCGTCTTCGGTGCCTCAACTCTAAACCGTTTAACATTACTGAACTATCATGTAGTTATCAAAACGTGTATGTTAGATGTTCGCAACATCCACAAACGACGTTCGAGGTTCAGCACACTGAGCGGTGCATTAAGGACATAAGCCTTCTACAAAGTAATGAGGACAATCCTCAGTTTATGGACCTAGTCCGCATAATCGCTACTATCAACTTTCAACTGAATTTTCTCTAGGAACATATCTAAAACAGTAGAACTAAAGCGCGAGCTACGACATAATTTGCAAAAACCTTTTGACTATGTTCAGGATAATTAAGTTCATCTTATGAACTCCCACTCAGATAGACATCCCGCTAGTCATCTAAGTGATTACATGATCTGAGTCAACTAGGCCGTGTCGGATCATCACGTGAGACGGACTAGTCATCATCGGTGAACATCTTCATGTTGATCGTATCTACCATACGACTCATGCTCGACCTTTCGGTCTCTTGTGTTCCGAGGCCATGTCTGTACATGCTAGGCTTGTCAAGTCAACCTAAGTGTTTCGCGTGTGTAAATCTGGATTACACCCGTTGTATGTGAACGTTAGAATCTATCACACCCGATCATCACGTGGTGCTTCGAAACAACGAACTTTCACGACGGTGCACAGTTAGGGGGAACACTTTCTTGAAATTATTATGAGGGATCATCTTATTTACTACCGTCGTTCTAAGAAAATAAGATGCATAAAGATGATAAACATCACATGGAATCAAATAGTGACATGATATGGCAAATATCATTTTTCTCCTTTTGATCTCCATCTTCGGGGCTCCATGATCATCATCGTCACCAGCATGACACCATGATCTCCATCATCATGATCTCCATGAAGTTGTCTCGCCAACTATTACTTCTACTACTATGGCTAATGGTTTAGCAATAAAGTAAAGTAATTACATGGTGTTGTTCAATGACACGCAGGTCATACAATAAATTAAGACAACTCCTATGGCTCCTACCGGTTGTCATACTCATCGACATGCAAGTCGTGATTCCTATTACAAGAACATGATCAATCTCATACATCACATATATTATTCATCACATTCTTTTGGCCATATCACATCACATAGCATACCCTGCAAAAACAAGTTAGACGTCCTCTAATTGTTGTTTGCATGTTTTACGTGGCTGCTATGGGTTTCTAGCAAGAACGTTTCTTACCTACGCAAAAAAACCACAATGTGATATGTCAATTGCTATTTACCCTTCATAAGGACCCTTTTCATCGAATTCGATCTGACTAAAGTGGGAGAGACTGGCACCCGCTAGCCACCATATGCAACAAGTGCATGTCAGTCGGTGGAACCTGTCTCACGTAAGCGTACGTGTAAGGTCGGTCCGGGCCGCTTCATCCCATGATGCCGCCGAATCAAGATAAGACTAGTAACGGCAATTAAATTGACAATATCGACGCCCACAACTGCTTTGTGTTCTACTCGTGCATAGAAACTACGCATAGAACCTGGATCTGATACCACCGTTGGGGATCGTAGCAGATATTTATAATTTTCTACGCATCACCAAGATCAATCTATGGAGTAATCTAGCAACCAGGGGAAGGGGAGTGCATCTACATACCCTTGTAGATCGCTAAGCGGAAGCGTTCAAGTGAACGGGGTTGATGGAGTCGTACTCGTCGTGATCCAAATCACTGATGATCCTAGCGCCGAACGGACGGCACCTCCGCGTTCAACACACATACGGTTGGGAGAGGCATCTCCTCCTTCTTGATCCAGCAAGGAGAGGAGAGGTTGATGGAGATCCAGCAGCACGGCGGCGTGGTGGTGGAAGTAGCGGGATCCCGGCAGGGCTTCGCCAAGCGCAAGCGGGGAGGAAGAGGTGTCACGGGACGGAGGGAGGCGCCAGGGACTCAGGTGCAGCTGCCCTCCCTCCCCTCCACTATTTATAGGGGCCTAGAGTCGGCCCCTTGTAGATCCCATCTAGGGAGGGGGGGGGCGGCTGCCCTAGGGGTGGCTTGGCCTCCAAGCCAAGTGGAGGCGCCCCCACCCCTTAGGGTTTCTAACCCTAGGCGCATGGGAGGCCCAAGGTGGGCGCAACAGCCCACCAGGGGCTGGTTCCCATGCCCCTTCAGCCCATGGGGCGCTTCGGGATAGGTGGGCCCCACCCGGTGGACCCCGGGACCCTTCCGGTGGTCCCGGTACAATACCGATGACCCCCAAAACTTTCCCGGTGGCCGAAACTGGACTTCCTATATATAAATCTTTACCTCCGGACCACTCCGGAACTCCTTGTGACATCCAGGATCTCATCCGGGACTCCGAACAACTTTTGGGTTAACACATACTAATATCTCTACAACCCTAGCGTCACCGAACCTTAAGTGTGTAGACCCTACGGGTTCGGGAACCATGCAGACATGACCGAGACAACTCTCCGGCCAATAACCAACAGCGGGATCTGGATACCCATGTTGGCTCCCACATGTTCCACGATGATCTCATCGGATGAACCACGATGTCGAGGATTCAATCAATCCTGTATTCAATTCCCTTTGTCTACCGGTATAGTACTTTCCTGAGATTCGATCGTCGGTATCCCGATACCTTGTTCAATCTCTTTACCGGTGATGAAGCCATGTACCTAGGGTAGGGTCATGGACCTGTCCAAGGTACCCTCCTCAAGGACATCTATAGAAGAAACTACCTTTCAGTCGACCTGGAAGGATTCCACTCGACGGACTCGATGACACTCGACCATGAAGCCATTCACTCGACCACCAAGAGATCTAGAGCCACTCTGCACGCAAACGGTCTGTCATTAAGTAGTCTTTATGGTCATGATAGCACTTTATGTAGGGCGTTACCAGTAACGCCAGACCTTAATGTACCTTAAACCCTGCATAACTGAGGCCCGGAGGGGTCTGGCGGACTCTATATAAGCCACCCCCTCCTCAGTGTAAAGGGTTCGCACCCCTGTAACTCATACGCATATAATCCAGTGACCGCCTCCGGGCTCCGAGACGTAGGGCTATTACTTCCTCCGAGAAGGGCCTGAACTCGTAAATATCTTGCGTATACAACTACTCCATAGCTAGGATCTTGCCTCTCCATACCTACCCAATATTCTACTATCAGGTTTAGAACCACGACAGTTGGCGCCCACCTTGGGGCAGGTGTCTTAGCGACTTATTGGAGAAGTTGCGATTGTTCCGATTACCTTCATCATGGTTTCTGCTGGAGCTTTGGTTGAGGGCCGCGAGATCTGTCTCGGCGCGCTCACGTTCATTGCCGACGACTCCGCTTGGCTTCAGGAGGCTCCACTCGACATCGACGCGCTCCCAGTCCGCGGGGCGATGCACTTTCGCGCGTGTGTCCGCGGCGTCCTCCTACGGCAACCGTCGGCCCCGTATCGGTTGACCCCTTTGTCGTCCTCCCTCCCTGTCTCCCGCCAGCGCAAGCGCTCCGGTCGGTCAAGGCTTCAACGGTGGGTAAGGCACGCGGTGGCCCGCCAGTCAGCCACCCCGTCGCGGCTATCGAGCCCGACGAATCTCTCTACGGCCTGTTCGGCCTGTCGACTGGCTCCGTAGAGACTGCATCGGAGTGCGACAGCAGTGATCTAGCGGAGGAGGTTTTGATGGTCAATGGGCCGCGCAGTCCTCCCAGTTTTCCCTGTTGGGTAACGTAGCAAAAATTTAAAATTTTCCTACGTGTCACCAAGATCTATCTATGGAGAAACCAGCAACAAGGGGAAGGAGAGTGCATCTACGTACCCTTGTAGATTGCTAAGCGGAAGCGTTCAAGAGAACGAGGTTGAAGGAGTTGTACTCGTCATGATCCAAATCACCGGAGATCCTAGTGCCGAACGGACGGCACCTCTGCGTTCAACACACGTACAGCCCGGTGACGTCTCCCATGCCTTGATCCAGCAAGGAGAGAGGGAGAGGTTGAGGAAGACTCCATCCAGCAGAAGCACAACGGCGTGGTGGTGATGGAGGAGCGTGGTGATCCAGCAGGGCTTCGCCAAGCACTGCGAGATATGAGGAGAAAGAGAGGAAGGGCTGCGCCAACAGGAGAAGGACTTCGTCTGTTGGGCTGCTCCTATGCCTCCACTATATATAGGGGGCAGGGGGCTGCGCCCCCACCTAGGTTTCCACCCCCTAGGGGCGGCGGCCAGCCCTAGAACCCATCTAGGGGGGCGGCCAAGGGGGGGAGAGGGGGAAACTTGCCCCCCAAGCAAGGTGGGGCGCCCCCTCCCCAAACCCTAGGCGCCTTGGGCCCTTGTGGGGGGCACACCAGCCCACCAGGGGCTGGTCCCCTCCCACACTTGGCCCATGCTGCCCTCTGGGGATGGTGGCCCCACTTGGTGGACCCCCGGGACCCTCCCGGTGGTCCCGGTACGTTACCGATAAAACCCGAAACTTTTCCGATGACCAAAACAGGACTTGCCATATATAAATCTTTACCTCCGGACCATTCCGGAACTCCTCGTGACGTCCGGGATCTCATCTGGGACTCCGAGCAACATTCGACAACCACATACAAACTTCCTTTATAAACCTAGCGTCATCGAACCTTAAGTGTGTAGACCCTACGGGTTCGGGAGACATGTAGACATGACCGAGACGTTCTCCGGTCAATAACCAACAGCGGGATCTGGATACCCATGTTGGCTCCCACATGTTCCACGATGATCTCATCGGATGAACCACGATGTCAAGGACTCAATCGATCCCGTATACAATTCCCTTTGTCTAACGGTATTGTACTTGCCCGAGATTCGATCGTCGGTATCCCGATACCTTGTTCAATCTCGTTACCGGCAAGTCTCTTTACTCGTTCCGTAACACATCATCCCGCGATCAACTATTTGATCACATTGTGCACATTATGATGATGTCCTACCGAGTGGGCCCAGAGATACCTCTCCGTCACACGGAGTGACAAATCCCAGTCTCGATTCGTGCCAACCCAACAGACACTTTCGAAGATACCTGTAGTACACCTTTATAGCCACCCAGTTACGTTGTGACGTTTGGTACACCCAAAGCATTCCTACGGTATCCAGGAGTTGCACAATCTCATGGTCTAAGGAAATGATACTTGACATTAGAAAAGCTTTAGCATACGAACTACGATCTTTGTGCTAGGCTTAGGATTGGGTGTTGTCCATCACATCATTCTTCTAATGATGTGATCCCGTTATCAACGACATCCAATGTCCATGGTTAGGAAACCGTAACCATCTGTTGATCAATGAGCTAGTTAACTGGAGGCTTACTAGGGACACGGTGTTGTCTATGTACCCACACATGTATCTGAGTTTCCTATCAATACAATTATAGCATGGGTAATAAACGATTATCATGAACAAGGAAATATAATAATAACTAATTTATTATTGCCTCTAGGGCATATTTCCAACAGTCTCCCACTTGCACTAGAGTCAATAATCTAGTTCACATCGCCATGTGATTAACACTCTCACGTCACATTGCCATGTGACCAACAACCAAAGAGTTTACTAGTGTCATTAAACTAGTTCACATCATCATGTGATTAAGACTCAATGAATTCTGGGTTTTGATCATGTTTTGCTTGCAAGAGAGGTTTTAGTCAACGGGTCTGCAACATTTAGATCCGTATGTACTTCGCAAATCTCTAGGTCATATTGTAAACGCTGCTTCCACGCTCCACTTGGAGCTATTCCAAATAGTTGCTCCACTATACGTATCCGGTTTGCTACTCAGAGTCACTCGGATAGGTGTTAAAGCTTGCATCGACGTAACCCTTTACGCCGAACTCTTTATCACCTCCATAATCGAGAAACATGTCCTTATTACTCCAAGGACAATTTTTGACCGCTGTCTGGTGATCCACTCCTTGATCACCTTTGTACCCTCTTGCCAGACATGTGGCAAGGCACACATCAGGTGCGGTACTTAGCATAGCATACTGTAGAGCCTACGTCTAAAGCATAGGGGACGACCTTCGTCCTTTCTCTCTTTTCTGCCATGGTCGAGCTTTAAGTCTTAACTTCGTACCTTACAACTCAGGCAAGAACTCCTTCTTTGACTGATCCATCTTGAACACCTTCAAGATCATGTCAAGGTACGTGCTCATTTGAAAGTATTATTAAGCATTTTGATCTATCCTTATAGATCTTGATGCTCAATGTTCAAGTAGCTTAATCCAGGTTTTCCCTTGAAAAACACTTTTCAAATAACCTATATGCTTTACAAAAAATTCTACATCATTTTTTATCAACATATATTCATCAGAAATTCTATAGTGCTCCCACTCACTTCTTTGGAAATACAAGTTTCTCATGAACTTTGTATAAACTCAAAATCTTTGATCATCTCATCAAAGCGTACATTCCAACTCCGAGATGCTTACTCCAGTCCTTAAAAGGATTGCTGGAGCTAGCATACCTTTTAGCATCCTTAGGATCGACAAAATTTTTCTGACTGTATCACATACAACCTTTCCTTATGAAAACTAGTAAGGAAACTCGTTTAGACATCCATCTGCCAGATTTCATAAATGCAGCTAATGCTAACATGATTCCGACGGACTTAAGCATCTCTACGGATGAGAAAATCTCATCGTAGTCAACTCCTTGAACTTGTGAAAAACTCTTCGCCACAAGTCGAGCTTTATAGACGGTGACATTACCGTCCACGTCCATCTTCTTCTTAAAGATCCATTTATCTCAATGGCTTGCCGATCATCGGGCAAGTCCACCAAAGTCCATGCTTTGTTCTGATACATGGATCCTATCTCGGATTTCAGGGCTTCTAACCATTTGTCGGCATTTGGGCCCACCATCGCTTCTCCATAGCTCGTAGGTTCACTGTTGTCTAGCAACATGACCTTCAAGACAGGACCACCATACCACGCCGAAGCAGTACGCGTCCTTGTCGTCCTACGAGGTTCGGTAGTGACTTGATTCGAAGCTTCATGATCACTATCATAAGCTTCCACTTCAATTGGTGTAGGTGCCACAGGAACAACTTCCTGTGCCCTGCTACATACTGATTGAAGTGATGGTTCAATAACCTCATCAAGTCTCCACCATCCCCCCACTCAATTCTTTCAAGAGAAACTTTTTCTCAAGAAAGGACCCGTTTCTAGAAACAATCACTTTTGCTTCCGGATCTGAATTAGGAGGTATACCCAACCATTTTTGGTATCCTATGAAGATGCATTTATCCGTTTTGGGTTCGAGCTTATCACGATGAAACTTTTTCACATAAGCATCGCAGGCCCAACCTTTCAAGAAACGACAGCTTAGGTTTCTCTAAACCATAGTTCATATGGTGTCATCTCAACGGAATTACGTGGTGCCCTATTTAAAGTGAATGTGGCTGTCTCTAGTGCCTAACCCATAAACGATAGTGGTCATTCGATAAGAGACATCACGGTACGCACCATATCCAATAGGGTGCAACTATGATGTTCGGACACACCATCACACAGTGGTGTTCCAGGCGGTATTAATTGTGAAACAATTTCCATAATGTCTTAATTGCGTGCCAAAGCTCGTAACTCAGATACTCATCTCTATATCATAGACATTTTTTCCTCTTGTCACGATGATCTTCAACTTCATTCTGAAATTACTTGAACCATTCAATAATTCAGACTTGTGTTTCATCAAGTAAATACACTCAGTATCTACTCAAATCATCCGTGAAGTAAGAACATAACGATATCCACTGCGTGCCTCAACACTCATTGGACCGCACACATCAAAATGCATTACGTCCAACAAGTTGCTTTCTTGTTCCACTTTACTGAAACCGAGGCTTTCAGTCATCTTGCCCATGTGGTATGATTTACATGTCTCAAGTGATTCAAAAACAAGTGAGTCCAAACGGTCCATTTGCATGGAGTTTCTTCATGCATATATACCAATAGACATGGTTCGCATGTCTCAAACTTTTCAAAACGAGTGAGTCCAAAGTTCCATCAACATGGAGCTTCTTCATGCGTTTCATACCAATATGACTTACATGGCAGTGCCACAAGTAAGTGGTACTATCATTACTATCTTATATCTTTTGGCATGAAAATGTGTATCACTACGATCGAGATTCAATAAACCATTCCTTTAGGTGCAAGACCATTAAAGGTATCATTCAAATAAATAGAGTAACCATTATTCTCCTTAAATGAATAACCGTATTGCGATAGACATAATCCAATCATGTCCATGCTCAACGCAAACACCAAAAAAAACAATTATTCAGGTTTAATACTAATCTTGATGGTAGAGGGAGTGTGCGATGTTTGATCACATCAAACTTGGAAACACTTCCAACACATATCGTCAGCTCACCTTTAGCTAGTCTCCGTTTATTCCGTAGCTCTTTTATTTCGAGTTACTAACACTTAGCAACCGAACCGGTATCTTAATACCCTGGTGCTACTAGGAGTACTAGTAAAGTACACATTAACATAATGTATATCCAATATACTTCTATCGACCTTGTCAGCCTTCTCATCTACCAAGTATCTAGGGTAATTCTGCTCCAGTGGCTGTTCCCCTTATTACAGAAGCACTTAGTCTCGGGTTTGGGTTCAACCTTGGCTTTCTTCACTAGAGCAGCAGCTGATTTGCCGTTTCATGAAGTATCCCTTCTTGCCCTTGCCCTTCTTGAAACTAGTGGTTTCACCAACCATCAACAATTGATGCTCCTTCTTGATTTCTACTTTCGTGGTGTCAAACATCACGAATACCTCAAGCATCATATCTATCCCTGATATGTTATAGTTCATCATGAAGCTCTAGCAGCTTGGTGGCAATGAATTTGGAGAAACATCACTATCTCTGGAAGATCAACTCCCACTCGATTCAAGTGATTGTCGCACTCAGACAATCTGAGCACAAGCTCAACGATTGAGCTTTTCTCCCTTAGTTTGCAGGCTAAGAAAAATCGTCGGAGGTCTCATACCTCTTGACGTGGGCACGAGCCTGAAATCCCAATTTCAGCCCTCGAAACATCTCATATGTTTCACAACGTTTCAAAAACGTCTTTGGTGCC
Source organism: Triticum aestivum (assembly GCF_018294505.1). Classification (NCBI taxonomy): domain Eukaryota; kingdom Viridiplantae; phylum Streptophyta; class Magnoliopsida; order Poales; family Poaceae; genus Triticum; species Triticum aestivum. Next base: position 89,549,291 of record NC_057813.1, read on the forward strand.
TCAACTCTAAACCGTTTAACTGAACTATCACATAGTTATCAAAACGTGTATCTCCGATGTTCGCAACATCCACAGACAACGTTTGGGGTTGAACACACTGAGCGTTGCATTAAGGACATAAGGTTTCTACTGTCCGCAAAATCGCTACTGTCAACTTTCAACTATATTTTCTCCAGGAACATATCTAAACAGTGGAACTAAAGCGCGAGCTTACGACATAATTTGCAAAGATCTTTTGACTATGTTCAGGATAATTAAGTTCATCTTATGAACTCCCACTCAGATAGACATCCCTCTAGTCATCTAAGTGATTACATGATCCGAGTCAACTAGGCCGTGTCCGATCATCACGTGAGACGGACTAGTCATCATCGGTGAACATCTTCATGTTGATCGTATCTACGATACGACTCATGCTCGACCTTTCGGTCTCTTGTGTTTCGAGGCCATGTATGTACATGCTAGGCTCGTCAAGTCAACCTAAGTGTTTCGCGTGTGTAAATCTGGCTTACACTCGTTGTATGTGAACGTAAGAATCTATCACACCCGATCATCATGTGGTGCTTCGAAACGACGAACTTTCACAACGGTGCATAGTTAGGGGGAACACTTTCTTGAAATTTCAATGAGGGATCATCTTATTTACTACCGTCATTCTAAGCAAATAAGATGCATAAACATGATAAACATCACATGCAATCAAATAGTGACATGATATGGCCAATATCATTTTGCTCCTTTTGATCTCCACCTTCGGGGCTCCATGATCATCATCGTCACCGGCATGACACCATGATCTCCATCATCATGATCTCCATCATCGTGTCTTCATGAAGTTGTCTTGCCAACTATTACTTCTACTACTATGGCTACCGGTTAGCAATAAAGTAAAGTAATTACATGGCGTTGTTTAATGACACGCAGGTCATACAATAAATTAAGACAACTCCTATGGCTACTGCCGGTTGTCATACTCATCGACATGCAAGTCGTGATTCCTATTACAAGAACATGATCAATCTCATACATCACATATCATTCATCACATTCTTCTTGGCCATATCACATCACATAGCATACCCTGCAAAAACAAGTTAGACGTCCTCTAATTGTTGTTTGCATGTTTTACGTGGCTGCTATGGGTTTCTAGCAAGAACGTTTCTTACCTACGCAAAACCACAACGTGATAAGCCAATTGCTATTTACCCTTCATAAGGACCCTTCTCATCGAATCCGTTCCGACTAAAGTGGGAGAGACTGGCACCCGCTAGCCACCTTATGCACCAAGTGCATGTCAGTCGGTGGAACCTGTCTCACATAAGTGTACGTGTAAGGTCGGTGCGGGCCGCTTCATCCCACAATACCGTCGAAACAAGATTGGACTAGTAACGGTAAGCATATTGAACAAAATCAACGCCCACAACTACTTTGTGTTCTACTCGTGCAAAGAATCTACGCAATAGACCTAGCTCTGATACCACTGTTGGGGAACGTAGCAGAAATTCAAAATTTTCCTACGTGTCACCAAGATCTATCTATGGAGAAACCAGCAACGAGGGGAAGGAGAGTGCATCTACATACCCTTGTAGATCGCTAAGCGGAAGCGTTCAAGAGAACGAGGTTGAAGGAGTCGTACTCATCGTGATCCAAATCACCGGAGATCCTACTGCCGAACGGACGGCACCTCCGCGTTCAACACACGTACAGCCTGGTGACGTCTCCCATGCCTTGATCCAGCAAGGAGATAGGGAGAGGTTGAGGAAGACTCCATCCAGCAGCAGCACAACGGCGTGGTGGTGATGCAGGAGCGTGGTGATCCAGTAGGGCTTCGCCAAGCACTGCAAGATATGAGGAGAAAGAGAGGTAGGGCTGCGCCAACAGGAGAAGGACTTCGTCTGTTGGGCTGCTCCTATGCCTCCACTATATATAGGGGGAGAGGGGGCTGCGCCCCCACCTAGGTTTCCACCCCCTAGGGGCGGCGGCCAGCCCTAGATCCCATCTAGGGGGGCGGCCAAGGGGGGGAGAGGGGGAAACTTGCCCCCCAAGCAAGGTAGGGCGCCCCCTCCCCAAACCCTAGGCGCCTTGGGCCCTTGTGGGGGGGCGCACCAGCCCACCAGGGGCTGGTCCCCTCCCACACTTGGCCCATGCTGCCCTCCGGGGATGGTGGCCCCACTTGGTGGACCCCCGGGACCCTCCTGGTGGTCCCGGTACGTTACCGATAAAACCCGAAACTTTTCCGATGACCAAAACAGGACTTCCCATATATAAATCTTTACCTCCGGACCATTCCAGAACTCCTCGTGATGTCTGGGATCTCATCCGGGACTCCGAACAACATTTGGTAACCACATACAAACTTCCTTTATAACCCTAGCGTCATCGAACCTTAAGTGTGTAGACCCTATGGGTTCGGGAGACATGTAGACATGACCTAGACGTTCTCCGGTCAATAACCAACAGCGGGATCTGGATACCCATGTTGGCTCCCACATGTTCCACGATGATCTCATCGGATGAACCACGATGTCAAGGACTCAATCGATCCCGTATACAATTCCCTTTGTCTAACGGTATTGTACTTGCCTGAGATTCAATCGTCGGTATCCCAATACCTTGTTCAATCTCGTTACCGGCAAGTCTCTTTACTCGTTCCATAACACATCATCCCGTGATCAACTCTTTGATCACATTGTGCACATTATGATGATGTCCTACCGAGTGGGCACAGAGATACCTCTCCGTCACACGGAGTGAAAAATCCCAGTCTCGATTCGTGCCAACCCAACAGACATTTTCGGAGATACATGTAGTGTACCTTTATAGCCACCCAGTTACGTTGTGATGTTTGGTACACCCAAAGCATTCCTACGGTATCCGGGAGTTGCACAATCTCATGGTCTAAGGAAATGATAGTTGACATTAGAAAAGATTTAGCATACGAACTACGATCTTTGTGCTAGGCTTAGGATTGGGTCTTGTCCATCACATCATTCTTCTAATGATGTGATCCCGTTATCAACGACATCCAACGTCCATGGTCAGGAAACCGTAACCATCTGTTGATCAACGAGCTAGTTAACTAGAGGCTTACTAGGGACATGGTGTTGTCTATGTACCCACACATGTATCTGAGTTTCCTATCAATACAATTATAGCATGGGTAATAAACGATTATCATGAACAAGGAAATATAATAATAACTAATTTATTATTGCCTCTAGGGCATATTTCCAACATTCCCCGCACCGACGGAGTCGATGGCGGAGGCAACCCAGTGCAGGTCCATGAAGAGTATCAGCCCGAGCCACTCACTTCCCTGCAAAGGGAAGATCTTGGCCGCCGGAACATGGATGCACTACATACTCCTATCATTGAAGAAACCCCTGAGGCTCGTGCTTTGGAGGATGCGCGTTTGGCCAACTTGGCTGAGCGCACTCGACTAGAGAACCTCTAGCAAGCACTCGACGAGCGCGCGCGGCAACGAGTTCCCGACTCCAGTCGACATCAACTCTTTCCGCAACCGACTCAGGTATATCGAACTCCGATTCAGAATCTAGCAGCTGCAGCCCGTATAGCAGAGTCGATTCAGCCCTCCCAGTTAGAGGCTGGCAGAGGCTTGTTACAGATCAGAGATTTGCTCCGGGCAGCAGGGGATTAGAATTCAGCTGTATCACAGTCGCGAAACAGGATTCACAGCAGATCCGTCGCTGCGAATACAGTCGAGTCGCCCATAGCCCGAGATTGCCCCCGAGGCGTGAGGGACGTGGAAGTCGGCGTGATCAGTATGATGAAAGATTTGATCGCGATGGTCGACATCAAGTGCCCACTCCTCCCCCAAGGGGTGGGTCGTACGCTCGTCGACAGCAAGATGACAGACGTCAGCACAGTGTTGGGCGAAGGGTTCCAGTCGACCCCAGAGAACCAGGCTTTGACGCGAGATCCATTATGGTGCAAGGTTTGGTCGATCGGAACAGAGCTCACCGAGAAGGCCATGACAGAGATGTGCCCACTAGCAGCAGAGTTCATGCCTCAGGACCAGAGTGTTTTAGTAGAGCCATTAGGGCCGCCGTGATTCCTCCTAACTTCAGCTTGGCGACTGGAGTCGGCAAGTTCACCGGCGAGTCCAAGCCCGATACTTGGCTTGAGGACTACCAAGTGGCTGTCCAGATTGGTGGCGGCAATGATGAAGTGGCCATGAAACACCTACCTCTTATGTTGGAGGGCTCGACCAGAGCATGGCTGAATCAGTTGGCACCTAGCAGCATTTACACTTGGAAAGATCTTGCCCGAGTGTTTGTCAGAACATTTGAAGGAACTTGCAAGCGACCAGCAGGGTTGACAGAGCTGCAGGTTTGTGTGCAAAAGTCGAATGAAACTCTGAGGGATTACATCCAGAGGTGGATCACGTTGCATCACATGATGGAGAATGTATCTGATCACCAAGCAGTTTGTGCCTTCAAGGAAGGCGTTAAGAACAAGGAGTTAAGTTTGAAGTTCGGTCGGACCGGACACATGACTCTGAGTCGAATGATGGAGATTGCCACCAAATATGCCAATGGTGAAGAAGAGGATCGACTCCGGAGTGGCAAGTACAAGCCAACCGCTCATGAAACCGGGGGAGGAAACTCCAGTCGGAAACAGAAGCAAAAAGCCGAGCCAGCTGCTCCTGGAGAAGCCTCGGCCGTGACTCAGGGAAAGTTTAAAGGGAAGCCCAAAGGATCTTGGAACCCCAAGAGGGTGAAGGACAAGGAAGGAAATGACGTGATGGATTTTCCGTGTCACATCCACACGAAGAAAGACGAGGAGGGTAGCTTCATTTACCCGAAACATACCACTCGGCAGTGTCGACTCTTGATCTAGCAATTTTAGGGGAAACAACCCAAAGATAAGGAAAAGAAGTCGGACAAAGTTGAGGACAAAGAGGACAGTGATGAAGGATACCCCCATGTCAATTCCACCCTGATGATTTTTGCTGATGTTGAAAGCAAAAGTCAACTGAAAGTCATTAACTGTGAGGTGAATATGGTTGCTTCGGTGACACCCAGTTACCTGAAATGGTCTCAAACTGCCATCACATTCGACCAGTCTGATCATCCGACGCACATTGCCACCCCTGGGAGGCAATCTTTGGTGGTCGACCCGGTCATCGAAGGCACTCGGCCTGACTAAGGTCTTGATGGATGGTGGTAGTGGCCTAAACATATTGTATGCAGAGACGCTGAAGGGAATGGGCATTCGCATGTCCAGACTCAGTACCAGCAACATGAGTTTCCATGGAGTCGTTCCTGGGAAGAAGGCTGAGTCACTTGGCCAAATTGCTCTTGATGTGGTTTTCCGCGATTCAAAGCATTTCCGCAAAGAAAAGTTGACGTTTGAAGTTGTGGATTTCCAGAGTGCTTATCACGCTATTTTGGGCAGGCCAGCTTATGCACGATTCATGGCTCGACCATGTTACATGTACCTCAAATTGAAGATGCGTGGGCCCAAGGGTGTGATCACCATTACTGGCAATCAGAAAAAGGCAGAAGAGTGCTTTCAGAAGGGCTCAAAGATCGCCGATGCTCAAATAACAGTGGTGGAGCTGCAGGAATACCAGAAGACTGCAGATCCGAGTGATTTATTACGGGCCAAGAAGCCTGCCACAGAGTCAGCGTTCCAGTCGTCCGGTGAGATCCCGTTGACATTCACCCGACCGACCCCAGTGCTGCTCCGACTCATATCTCCACGACACTCGACTCTAAATAGGAAGAAGCGCTCATCCAGTTCCTCCGTCAGAACTGGGACATCTTCACATGGAAACCTTCTGACATGCCGGGTGTTCCCAGGGGGCTGGCTCAGCATCGTCTACGAGTCGACTTAAAAGTGAAACCTGTCAAAGAACATCTTCGACAGTCCGCCGTCCAGAAGAGAAAGGCCATTGGCGAGGAGGTGGCTTGGCTCCTGGCAGCAGAGTTTATCCGAGAAATTTACCACTCCGAGTGGCTCGCCAATGTTGTCATGGTCTCCAAGAAGGACAAGTCACTTCGCATGTGCATTGATTTCAAACATATCAATCGGGCCTGCCCGAAAGATCATTTTCCTCTCCCCCGCATCGACCAAGTAGTCGACTCGACTGCGGGATGTGAGCGCTTGTCTTTTTTAGACGCCTATTCCGGTTACCATCAGATCCGTCTGTATGGACCCGACGAGATCAAAACAGCTTGCATCACTCCATTCGGGTGCTTCTGCTATGTCACCATGCCATTCGGCCTCAAGAATGCCGGAGCCACGTTCATGAGGATGATTCAGAAGTGTTTACTCACTCAAATCAGTCAGAATGTGGAAGCATACATGTCTGATATTGTGGTCAAATCACGGAAGGGTTCCGACCTGTTGACTGACCTCGCTGAAACATTTGCCAATCTCAGGAGGTATGATATCAAGCTTAATCCATCAAAGTGCACATTCGGAGTTCCTGGCGGAAAGTTACTCGGTTTTCTCGTTTCCGAACGAGGAATCGACGCCAACCCAGAAAAAGTTGGCACTATACTCCGAATGAAATGCCCTGTGCGTGTGCACGATGTCCAGAAGCTTACTGGATGCTTGGCCGCTTTAAGTCGATTCATCTCTCGCCTCGGTGAAAGGGCATTGCCTCTTTACCGACTGATGAAGAAGTCAGACAAGTTCGAGTGGACTCCAGAAGCTGATGCAGCGTTTGCAGAGCTAAAAGCTCTGCTCTCCACCCAGCCGGTGCTTGCTGCCCCAATCAGCAAAGAGCCTTTGTTGCTTTACATTGCAGCCACAGGACAAGTCGTCAGTACAGTACTTACGGTCGAGCGGGAAGAAGAAGGAAAAGCCTTCAAAGTTCAGCGCCCAGTATATTATCTTTCCGAAGTGTTGACCCCATCGAAGCAAAGATACCCTCATTATCAGAAGCTTGTATATGGGATTTATATGACCACGAAGAAGGTTGCTCATTATTTCTCTGATCATTCCATTACAGTCGTCAGCGACGCCCCATTATCAGAGATTCTGCACAACAGAGATGCAACTGGTCGAGTGGCAAAATGGGCGATTGAACTCCTTCCCCTTGATATCAAGTTTGAGGCAAAGAAAGCTATCAAGTCCCAAGCTGTAGCAGATTTCATCGCCAAGTGGATTGAACAGCAGTTACCGACTCAAGTTCACTCGGAGCACTGGACCATGTTCTTTGACGGTTCTAAGATGTTGAATGGTTCCGGTGCTGGGGTGGTATTGGTTTCCCCCCGAGGAGATAAGCTCAGATATGTGCTACAGATCCACTTTGATTCCTACAACAATGAAGCAGAATACGAAGCACTTTTGTATGGGTTGTGTATGGCCATTTCACTCGGCGTCCGTCGCCTTATGGTTTATGGCGACTCAGATTTGGTGGTCAATCAGGTGATGAAGGAGTGGGACGTCAGAAGCCCAGCTATGACTGGTTACTGCAATGCAGTGAGAAAGCTTGAGGAGAAATTTGAAGGGTTAGAGCTCCATCATATACCCCGACTGAAAAATCTAGTGGCTGATGATTTGGCGAAGATAGGTTCCAAGAGAGAAGCCATTCCCAGTAATGTGTTTTTGGAACACATCCATACTCCATCAGTTCAATAGGATCCTTTCACCGAAGAAGCTCCACAGCCAAAAAGTGTCACAGATCCGACTGAAGTTGAAGTTCCAGCGGTGGTCGACCTGATCATGGAAGCTTTGGTCATCACTCCCGACTGGACAGAGCCGTACATCGCGTATATTTGAAGGAAAGAGCTCCCAGAGAATGAAGAAGGGGCTCGACAGATCGTCCGTCGATCCAAAGCCTTTACCGTGATAAAGTGACAGTTGTACAGAGAAAGCGCGACTGGAGTCGGTCAGAAATGTATAACGCCAGAAGAAGGTCGGATAATCCTTGACGATATCCACTCGGGGACCTGTGGCCATCATGCGTCCTCTCGGACCATTGTGGCTAAAGCATACCGAGCGGGATTTTACTGGCCAAGAGCAAATGAAATGGCAAAGGAGATAGTCGACAAGTGTGAAGGATGTCAGTTTTACTCCAATCTATCACACAAACCCGCCTCAGCCTTGAAGACCATTCCACTCGTCTGGCCCTTCGCTGTTTGGGGGTTAGATATGGTTGGACCACTGAGAACTGGCAGGAGCGGCTTCACTCACTTGCTAGTAGCAGTCGACAAGTTTACCAAATGGATTGAAGCTAAGCCTATAAAGAATCTGGATGATGGCACTGCTATCAGCTTCATCAGAGAGTTGGTATTCAGATATGGAGTTCCGCATAGCATCATCACTGATAATGGGTCAAACTTCGATTCTGAAGAATTCAGAGCCTTTTGCGCATCTCAAGGCACACGAGTCGACTATGCTTCAGTCGCTCACCCTCTGTCGAATGGGCAAGCAGAACGAGCAAATGGTCTAATCCTCAAAGGACTGATGCGCGATCTCAAGCACGCGGCAGGTGCATGGGTCGACGAACTTCCGTCAGTACTTTGGGGATTAAGGACCACTCCTAATCGGTCGACTGGGAGAACTCTGTTCTTCTTGGTCTATGGAGCTGAAGCAGTCTTGCCGAGTGACCTGCTTCACAATGCACCCCGAGTCGAACTCTACACTGAAGATGAAGCAGAGCAAGCCCGACAGGACGCAGTCGACCTTCTAGAAGAAGAAAGAGAGATGGCCATGATCCGATCGACCATTTATCAGCAAGACTTGCGTTGATTCCATGCCAGAAACGTGAAGAGTCGAGCCTTCCAAGAAGGAGATTTGGTTCTCCGAGTGGATCAGCAGAAACCACACAAGCTTGCTCCTACTTGGGAAGGTCCCTTCATCGTCACCAAGGTCCTCCACAATGGAGCGTACCATCTTTACAATGTCGGTCACCAGATTGATGAGCCTCAAGCTTGGAACGCGGAGCTGCTCCGCCCCTTTTATACTTAAGTATTCACTCGGATGAGATGTAATAAAAGTACTTCTGTAGCTTATTTATCAAAGACAAGAGTATTATTATTGTCCCCAGTGATTGTTGTTACTTTTGTTTATATGAGAAATCCCCCAGTGGATGGCTTAGTTGCGAATCCGTTTCGCCTAAGTTTGTAAAAAAAATCATTGCCGAGTGGTGAGCCAGCCTCCCACTCGGGGGCTTAGCTGCGAATCCGTTTCACCTAAGTACTTTAAAATCGTACCGAGTGATGAGTCAGTCTATCACTCGAAGGCTTAGCTGCAGTCCAAGTACTCGCCTAAGTGTTTGAAATCCTACCAAGTGATGAGCCAGTCTATCACTTGGAGGCTTAGCTGCAGTCCAAGTACTCGCCTAAGTGTTTGAAATCCTACCAAGTGATGAGCCGGTCTCTCACTTGGAGGCTTAGCTGCAGTCCAGTACTCGCCTAAGTATTTAATACAATGTGCGCTCCGCAAGAAGGACGAGGTGCAGGTCGACTGCTACCTTCTCCTTCCGAGCTATGCCACAAATACAATGTGCGCTCCGCAAGGAGGACGAGGTGCAGGTCGACTGCTACCTTCTCCTTTCGAGCTACGCCACAAATACAACATGCGCTCCGCAAGGAGGACGAGGTGCAGGTCGACTGCTACCTTCTCCTTCCGAGCTACGCCACAAATACAATGTGCGCTCTCCAAGGACGACGAGGTTTAGGTCGACTGCTACCTTCTCCTTCGGAGCTATGCCTTAAAAATCCTACCAAGTGGAGAGCAAACCTCCCACTCGGGGGCTTAGCTGCAGCCCAGTGCTCGCCTAAGTATTTGAAAATCCTACCGAGTGAAGAGCAAACCTCCCACTCAGGGGCTTAGCTGCAGCCCAGTGCTTGCCTAAGTATTTGAAAATCCTACCGAGTGGAGAGCAAACCTCTCACTTGGGGGCTTAGCTGTAGCCCAGTGCTAGCCTAAGTATCTGAAATCCTACCGAGTGGAGAGCAAACCTCCCACTCGGGGGCTTAGCTGCAGCCCAGTGCTCGCCTAAGAATCTGAAAATCCTACCGGGTGGGGGGCAAACCTCCCACTCGGAGGCTTAGCTGCAGCCCAGTGCTCGCCTAAGTACTTAATTTATTCTGCCCTGCAAGGATGACGAGGCGCAGGTCGATTGCTACCTTCTCCTTCTGAGCTACGCCACAAATACAATGTGTGTTCCATCTTGACCCGCAAGGACGCAGGTCGACTGCAATCTGTGCTCCACCCCTACCAGCAAAAAGTGGCGAAGTCCAGGTCGACTGGGCTTTCCACCTCAGAGCTGCATCTCAAGCATTGAAATATATTCTGAGTGAAGAAGAAAATTCGCTCGAAGGCAAATGCAAGCATATTCGACGATAAGCAAAGTTCAGATAACGGATTCAAAAGTGCTCAGGCGTCAAGCCTGTAGAAGTTTATCGGTTACAAAAACCACTCGTCATACCGAGGCAAATTTAAGATGAAGCATAGAAGTTTTTTACTCCTCAGGTGGAGGACTGGAGGGCGCGACAAACTGGTCCAGGTCGATTCCATTAGCAATCCGAGTGGCAGCTGCAATGAAGGTCTCCATGAAAGATTGGAAGTCATGCTTCTTGGTATTGGCCACTCTGATGGACGCCAGCTTGTCCTCTCGAGCATCTTTGCAGTGAACACGTACCAGGGACAGAGCAACATCGGCACCACACCTGGCGGAGGACTTCTTCCATTCCTGCACTCGACCTGGAACGTCCTTCAGTCGAGACATTAAAGACTCGAGGTCATTGTGAATCGTCTCTCTTGGCCAGAGTGTCGTGTCGATCCGCGACACAGCAACCTTTAGTCGAGCGAGGTAGTCAACCACTGTAGCAACGCGAGATTCCAATCGGAACACGTTCATGGTAGCCTCATCCTTCACAGGAGAGTTAATGGGGTCCAAGTTTGGCTCCAGTCGACTGGTCTCCTCCTTGAAGTTTTGACAGAATTCTGCAAACACAGTTTGAAGTTAAGCCAACAGTTCTATGACGACTCGACGATAACAAGTCAGTCGGATAGAAGAGATTACCTTCAAGCATGAGGAATAACTTCTTTGTGAGCCCTTCCAGATAAGACTCCAGATCGTTCTTCTTCCCCATCAATTCGCTAGCCTTGTCACTCAGGGCTATCTTGTCATTCTTCAGTCGACTGACCTCCTTGTTGGCCGCGTCGAGAGCGGCTTTCAGATGGGTATTCTCCTCTACAAGTTTGCCGACTGAAGCCAGCTTTTCTTCTGCGAGCTTCGTCTTGTCCAAAGCCGCTTTCTGTGCCTCGGCAAGGTCAAGGTCCTTCTTCTTCAGAGCCTCCTTCAGTTTATCTGCAAAGTGACAGTGAGATCAGACTCATGATTGGACAAAAAATAAAGGTAGTCGTCAAGATTCTCAGCAAACATACCATTTGCCTCCTCCTTCGCCTTCGTGAAGTTCTCCTGGACAAGCTTTAGGTCAAGTTCAAGCTGGATATGTTTGTTCTCCAACTCAGTATAACGAGCCACAAGCTCGCAAAATTTCTGCGAAAGATCAGTCGACAGACATCAAGGATAGGTCACTTCCGAGTGACTAAGAGAAAAAATTGTAGCATTTCTAAGACTACAGCCGAATCAAAATATTCAATTGTAATCTCGGGGACTACACCCAGTGGGTGTACTCAGCGTGCCCCCACTGGTTCTACCGGCTCGGTTCGATCAGTCGACCAAAAGAGACAAAAAGGTTATGACACTAAATCATAGCTAACTGCCAGCAGTTTGCCACGGTAAAAAAAAAGAAAAAAATGTTCTTCAGACCATAGTCGACTGCCAGCAGTCGACCACGGTCTCGGGGAATACACCCAGTGGGTGCACTCAGCATGCCCCCACTGGTTCCATGATTCCATTTGACCGGACCGAGTGGAGAAAGTAAAATGAAAAAGTTCAAAGTATAAAGATTATAGTCGACTGCCAGCAGTCCACCATAGTCTCGGGGACTACACCCAGTGGGTGCACTCAGCGTGCCCCCACCAATCCAAATATTCAATGGACACACCCAGTGGGTGTACAGATACTAAGATCTTCAGAAAGAAAAGTTTTCAAGTACCATATCCTAACAGAACAAGCGGTGATCAACTAACCTGGACATTGCTTTGAAGGGTTGAGCTTGCATCATAAGCCGCTTGGCTGGCATCTCGGATCGCCTTCACCTGCTCCATCATGACCCCCGCCTGGCGTATAGCTTCCTTGGCAGCGCCTGCTTGGTCCTCTGGGACATGGTGGGTGGCGAAAAGGGAAGGCGGATCAGCACTCGACGACGAAGGGCGAGCACTCGTCAGCGGCACAGCAAAGGACACGGTAGTCCGAGGGACGTTGCCTCCCTCCGGAGCCAGCGTTTCAGGTGCTGGTACAACCTGAGTAGTCTTGCCAGCAGGCGCTTTCTTGTTCCTCCTCTGCCTCAGTGGCTCATCATCATCGTCATCAGGGAGTTCAATGACAGGAGGTGGGGCTACAGGAAAGATTCAAAGTTAAAAACAAAGATCCAATTGACCAAAAGCTAAACTACAGAGATCATACCAGGGTTAGAAGTGGCAGCATCTTCCATTTCTTGGTCCTCGTTCCTGACTGAGGTTTCAGAGGTAGCAGCACTGCAGATTCCAGAAATCAGTCAGTTAGCCAATGAGTCGACCAAGAGATTATCCATACCAAACAAGAAAACACAAGTCCTGCTATTACCCGGAAATAGTGGGAATCACCATCCTCATCTTCGGCAGGGCCTTCATCGGTTTTGATGACGCTGCTCGGGGTTGCTTCGACGCTTTCTCAGTCGGCGCCGGAGAGGTCGTCCGAGGACGTTTAGTCGACTGCCCAACAGGCACGGCCGCCTTGCCACGCTCGACTGCGGGGTCATGGGTGAGCTTGGATCGTCTTTCGGTACGGGGAGGCTCGACTTCCTCCTCCTCTTCTTCCTCCTCTTCCTCAAGAGCCGGCATCTTCTTCATCCTCCTCGCCATCGGATTCCCACTCCTATTGACTTTCACCCCCGCTCCCTTCCTCCTCCTCGGTCTGTTCTTGCGCCCCGTTGGGCATCGAGTACATCTCGGTAGTGATCTGGAAGACAACAAACAAGAAAAAAGTCAGTCTACTGAATTGTAGCAAAACAAAATGAAGAAAACAGGATCACAGTCAAAGATACGTAACTGGACCTTGTCTGGCTCGTATGACTGGTCGAGTGGAGGGATCCTCCTCGCTCCTCGGGGGTTATCTTTGTTCCCTATTATGGTAGTCATCCACCTCTCCAGTGTGGCATCGTCGACCTCCTCCGGGTGGACCCGAGTGGTGTCTTCAGTGCCAGAGTACATCCACATCGTATGGCTCGATATTGAAGGGGCTGAATGCGCCGTCGAAGGAAAACCTCCAGAAGATCCATGCCAGTCACCCCGTCACGGATGAGCTGGACTACTCGCTCGACCAGCACCTTGACCTGAGCCTTTTCCTCCGGGACCACCTTCAGAGAGGATGGCTTGCTCACTCGATCCATGGAGAAAGGAGGGAGTCCAGTCAACTGCCCTGGCGTCGACTGGTCTTGGTAGTAGAACCAAGTCGACTGCCACCCTCGGACCGACTCGGGAAGGACCATGGCTGGAAAAGCACTTTTACTCCTCATTTGAACCCCAAGACCCCCACACATCTGAATTACTTGGGTTTCTCGTCACTCGGATTAGCCTTTTTCACCGTCTGGGAGCGACAGGTGAAAATGTGTTTGAAAAGGCCCTAATGCGGCCGACAACCCAAGAAGTTCTCACACAAGGACACGAAAGCAGCGAGATAGACTATAGAATTGGGTGTGAAGTGGTGGAGTTGCGCCCCAAAGAATTTCAGAAATCCCCAAAAGAAAGGGCTGGGCGGCAGAGAAAACCCGCGGTCAACGTGGGTAGCTAAGAGGACGCACTCACCCTCCTGAGGCTGCGGCTGCCACTCATTCCCCGGGAGCCTCGCTGCTCCATGAGGGATCAGTCCCTCACTGGCCAGATCATCGAGATCTTTCTGGCGGATGGTCGAGCGGATCCAATCTCCCTGGATCCAGCCTTGCGGCAAACCGACCCGCGACGAGGATCTGCCTCGACTGGTCGCCCTCCCCTTCGCCTTCGCCGTCGCCTTCTTCGCCCGCTCCAAAGCCGCCGTCTTCTCCTTCACCATCGTCGCCGGCGAAGCAGGCACAGAGCAGCAGCGCTGGGATGGTGGCGAACGCAGCAAGTGAATCTGAGGAAGAGGGAGGGGTAAATGAGGGTGTACTGTTCAAAAAAAACCTGTCCGACGCCTTATATGAAGTCGCATCCGAGTGGCTGACTGGTAGGCCCGGACGATCCTGTCAAATCCCACAACAGTCGCGCGCGTGATACGTGGCGAAAAAGGTGGCGCGAAGATCGAGGTGTTCCTGCCTTATCCCATCCGAGTACCGCAGGCTCCTCTGCCTCGCGCGCTTCCCAAAATTTGGATCCCGTTAAATCCGCGAACAACAGAACAATTTGTCAGACCGGAGATTTCCTCTGATCCGTCGTTCGGAAATCTCCAAGCACAGAAAAGTCACTCGACAGAAATAAAGAATGGATCAATGCGACTGAAAAAGGAAGTTGGTGCCGTCACTTAAAGTCATTGATCCAGAACAAGACATACTCATAGCATGAAAAACGGGTCGGAAGAATTCTCAACTCCTTCCTCACTCAAACCTCGATCCATTCGGGGGCTAATGATGAAGCCATGTACCTAGGGTAGGGTCATGGACCTGTCCAAGGTACCCTCCCCAAGGACATCTATAGATGAAACTACCTTTCAGTCGACCTGGAAGGATTCCACTCGACGGACTCGATGACACTCGACCATGAATCCATTCACTCGACCACCAGGAGATCTAGAGCCACTCTGCACGCAAATGGTCTGTCATTAAGTAGTCTTTATGGTCATGATAGCACTTTATGTAGGGCGTTACCAGTAACGCCAGACCTTAATGTACCTTAAACCCTGCATATGAGGCCCGGAGGGGTCTGGCGGACTCTATATAAGCCACCCCCTCCTCAGTGTAAAGGGTTCGCACCCCTGTAACTCATACACATATAATCCAGTCGACCGCCTCCGGGCTCCGAGACGTAGGGCTATTACTTCCTCCGAGAAGGGCCTGAACTCGTAAATCTCTTGCGTATACAACTACTCAATAGCTAGGATCTTGCCTCTCCATACCTACCCCCCTATTCTACTGTCAGGCTTAGAACCACGACAACCGGTAAGTCTCTTTACTCGTTCCGTAACACATCATCTCGTGATCAACTCCTTGGTCACATTGTGCACATTATGATGATGTCCTACCGAGTGGGCCCAGAGATACCTCTCCGTCACACGGAGTGACAAATCCCAGTCTTGATTCGTGCCAACCCAACAGACACTTTCGGAGATACCCGTAGTGCACCTTTATAGCCACCCAGTTACGTTGTGATGTTTGGTACACCCAAAGCATTCCTACGGTATCCGGGAGTTGCACAATCTCATGGTCTAAGGAAATGATACTTGACATTAGAAAAGCTTTAGCATACAAACTACACACTACTAGAAAAAGGCCTACTAATGGCGCACTGGTTTTGCCTACTAATGGCGCACTACCGGTGCGCCATTAGTAGCACACCACTAGTATTTTTTACTAATGGCGCACCACGTGGTGCGCCATTAGTATACCAAATACTAATGGCGCACCATATAGAAGTGCGCCATTAGTAAGATTTTTTTTTCAATTTTTTTTCAGAATTTTTTTGAAAAAAATTCAAATTTTTTTTTAAAAAATTTCTTCGTTATCTGAGGTCAATATGGCTTAATCTTGGGTCAATATGCTTAATCTCAGGTCAAATCACACTCCATGGTCAAACTTCCTGAAAGGTCACCCATCCTCACACTACTCCAGCCCAAGAATGCTTAACTTCCGAGTTCTATCCAACCCCAGCAACAGCTCACTTCACAGGCACTTGTTCATATATCTATCATGTCAATCCTATTATACCTTGTTGATGTCTAGGACTTTGTTCATGTTCATGACTATGATGAAATTTTGAAAAATACTTCAAACTTCCCGGTCATATTACGTATCATCTTTTGAAAAACAATTCAAAAAAAAATTCAAAACCAATTTTTTTTGAAATTTTTTGAAATTTTTTGCCTCTAGATCTTGAAACCCCGCAACTTTTTTTCTGTTAAGTTTTTTGGGATTTTGAAAATGTTTAACAGGGTTCCCCGTAAATTTGGATGTAACTTTTCGAGTAGATGATTTTTCATATAAAAAACTTTTTAATCCGAGTTCGTATGCAAAAGTTATGGCTATTTTACAAATTTTCAGAGAGATTTTGCAAATAAAGTCGAAATTCATATTTCTAAATTTTCCCAACAACTAGACCACATATTACGTGGGAAACTTATTTTCTTTTATTTTTTTTGACATTTACATCATTTTCTTTTATTTTTTTTAAAACTGGAAAGGCGGTCCACCGGGGGGGGGGGGTTGCATTCGTTGTTAGGCCAAGTTAGTAATGGCGCACCGTGGGGTGGTATGCCATTACTAGTTAAACTAGTAATGGCGCACCACCCCACGGTGCGCCATTACTAGTTTTGAAAAAAAAAATTGAAAAACAACTTAGTAATGGCGCACCAGTGTAACTAGTAATGGCGCACTGTCCACAGGTGCGCCATTACTAACAATTTTTATTATTATTTTTTTTAAACTACTAATGGCGCACCGTGCGTGTGGTGCGCCATTACTATGTCAACTAGTAATGGCGCACCACCCCCACGGTGCGCCATTAGTATTTGCACACTAATGGCGCATCAACACATGGTGCGCCATTAGTATTTAGTAATGGTGCACCACATGTATAGTGCGCCATTAGTGTCCATCCTATCTATAGCCCTTTTCCTAGTAGTGACACGATCTTTGTGCTAGGCTTAGGATTGGGTCTTGTCCATCACATCATTCTCCTAATGATGTGATCCTGTTATCAACGACA
This sequence comes from Triticum aestivum, assembly GCF_018294505.1. Lineage (NCBI taxonomy): Eukaryota > Viridiplantae > Streptophyta > Magnoliopsida > Poales > Poaceae > Triticum > Triticum aestivum. The sequence continues at coordinate 89,566,277 of NC_057813.1, forward strand.
TCCAATGTCCATGGTCAGGAAACCGTAACCATCTATTGATCAACGAGCTAGTCAACTAGAGGCTTACTAGGGACATGGTGTTGTCTATGTACCTACACATGTATCTGAGTTTCCTATCAATACAATTATAGCATGGATAATAAATGATTATAATGAACAAGGAAATATAATAATAATAACTAGTTTATTATTGCCTCTAGAGCATATTTCCAACACATTCCCATTCTGCCAAGTGTCATCAAAAGACATGTATTTCATGTGATGAGGATATAAGTGAATTAATTCTTCATGTTATGTCTATCATTTAAAGTTAGAGAATCCTAAAATTATAAAACAGTTATACAGAAAAGACATGTCGTACAATGGAATATATATATTATATTTTTTCCGAGAGGTCATAAAAGGCAAGACACTTTTGTTCGTTTCTTTCTCTTTCACCTCATAAGTTATCCTACATGTCGTAGCTAAGATAATACCATTGTGCCAATAAGTATGTGGAAGATCTGATTGACCTTCCAACACATTTTCCTATGACCACCTTGTTGCCTCTGGACGACGCAGGTGGGCAATGCTCTCCCGATGGTAGTGGAGGCGAGAATCGTTCACCTCTTATGTCGAGAGTGATGGAAATATGCCCTAGAGGCAATAGTAAAATGGTTATTATTATATTTTCTAAATCATGATAAAGGTTTATTATTCATGCTAGAATTTTATTGATCCGAAACTTAAATACATGTGTGAATACATAAACATATACCATGTCCCTAGTAAGCCTCTACTAGACTAGCTCGTTGATCAAAGATGGTTAAAGTTTTCTAACCATAGACATGTGTTGACATTTGATAACGGGATCACATCATTAAGAGAATTATGTGATGGACAAGACCCGTCCATTAGCTTAGCATAATGATCGTTCAGTTTTATTGCTATTGATTTCTTCATGTCAAATACATATTCCATCGATTATGAGATTATGCAACTCCCGGCTACCGGAGGAATGCCTTATGTGCTATCAAACGTCACAACGTAATGATTACAAAGATTCTCTACAGGTATCTCCGAAGGTGTCTATTGAGTTGGCATAGATCAAGATTAGGATTTGTCACTCCGAGTATCGGAGAGGTATCTCTGGGCCCACTCGGTAATACACATCATAACCTTGCAAGCAAACGGCTAAGGAGTTAGTCACGAGATGATGTATTACGGAACAAGTAAAGAGACTTGCCGGTAACGAGATTGAACTAGGTACGAAGATACCGACGATCAAATCTCGAACAAATAACATACTGATGGACAAAGGGAATTACGTATGTTGTCATAACGGTCCGACCGATAAAGGTCTTCGTAGAATATGTAGGAGCCAATATGAGCATCCAGGTTCTGCTATTGGTTATTGACCGGAGAGGTGTCTCGGTCATGCCTACATAGTTCTCGAACCCGTAGGGTCCGCACGCTTAATGTTCGATGACGATATAGTATTATATGAGTTATGTGATTTGGAGACCGAATGTTGTTCGGAGTCCCGGTTGAGTTCACTGACATGACAAGGAGTCTTGAAATGGTCGAGAGGTAAAGGTTGATATAAAGACGATGGTATTCGGACACCGAAAGTGTTCCGGAGGGTACCGGGTACATATCGGGTCACCGGAAGGGGTTCCGGGCACCCCCGGCAAAAGATATGGGCCTTATGGGCCAAGAGGGGAAACGTGAAGGAAATATGCCCTAGAGGAAATAATAAAGTTGTTATTTATATTTCCTTAGATCATGATAAATGTTTATTATTCATGCTAGAATTGTATTAACCGGAAACTTAGTACATGTGTGAATACATAGACAAAAAAAGTGTCCCTAGTATGCCTGTACTTGACTAGCTCATTAATCAAAGATGATTATGTTTCCTGACCATAGACAAGTGTTGTCATTTGATGAACAGGATCACATCATTAGAGAATGATGTGATGGACAAGACCCATCCGTTAGCTTAGCATAATGATCGTTCGGTTTTATTGCTATTTCTTTCTTCATGACTTATACATGTTCCTCTAACTATGAGATTATGCAACTCCCGAATATCGGAGGGACACCTTGTGTGCTATCAAACGTCACAACGTAACTGGGTGATTATAAAGATGCTATATAGGTGTCTCCGAAGGTGTTTGTTGGGTTGGCATAGATCGAGAATAGGATTTGTCACTCCGTGTATCGGAGAGGTATCTCTGGGCCCTCTCGGTAATGCTCATCACTATAAGCCTTGCAAGCAATGTGACTAATGAGTTAGTTGCGGGATGAAGCATTACAGAACAAGTAAAGAGACTTGCCGATAACGAGATTGAACTAGGTATAAAGATACCGACGATCGAATCTCGGGCAAGTAACATACCAATGACAAAGGGAACAACGTATGTTGTTGTGCGGTTTGACCAATAAAGATATTCGTGGAATATCTAGGAGCCAATATGAGCATCCAGGTTCCGCTATTGGTTATCGATCGGAGATGTGACTCGATCATGTCTACATAGTTCTCGAACCCGTAGGGTCCGCACGCTTAACGTTTGTTGACGATTTGTATTATGAGTTATGTGTTTTGGTCACTGAAGTTTGTTCGGAGTCCCGGATGAGATCACGGACATGACGAAGAGTCTCAAAATGGCCGAGAGGTAAAGAATGATATATTGGAAGGTTACATTCGCACACCGGAATGGTTTCGGGAAGTATTGGATAAGTTTCGGACTAGCGGGTGGTTACCGGAACCCCCCGGGGGACTATTAGGCCTTCATGGGCCCTGATGGAGAGAGGAGGCAGCGGCCAGGTGATGGCGCACACCACCCCCCAATCCCAAACCGAATTGGACTAGGGGTGGGGCGCCCCCCCCCCTTTCCTTCTTCTCCTCCACCTCTTTCCCCTTCCCCCCTTTTCCGGAAAGGAAGGGGGAATCGTACTAGGACTGGGAGTCCTAGTAGGACTCCCCACACTTGGGGCGCCCCTAGGCCGGTCACCTCCTCCCATCCTCCTTTATATACGGGGGCAGGGGTACCCCGAAGGCACAACATTGTCTTAGCCGTGTGCGGTGCCCCCTCCACCGTTTACTCCTCCGATAGTATCATCGTAGTGCTTAGGCGAAGCCCTGCGCGGATCACATCATCAACACCGTCATCACACCATCATGCTGACAAACTCTCCCTTGACCCTCTGCTGGTTCAAGAGTTCGAGGGACGTCATCGAGCTGTACATGTGCTGAACTCAGAGGTGCCGTACGTTCGGTGCTTGGATCGGTTGGATCGTGAAGACGTTCGACTACATCAACTGCGTTAACTAACGCTTCGCTTTCGGTCTACAAGGGTACATGGACACACTCTCCCCCTCTCGTTGCTATGCGTCTCCTAGACAGATCTTGCGTGATTGTAGGATTTTTTTTGAAATTGCATGCTACGTTCCCAACAAAACGCACCAGCCACAAGGGGCTGATGCGCCCCCATATGGGCCAGCCAAGGTGGAGAAGGAAAGGGGAAGGATGAAAGGAAAGAAATGGAATAGGATTCCCCCTTCCTCCCCCTCCCCGCTCTTTCCTTCCCCCTCCGTTATATATGGCAGGGGGGTACGGCTTGGGGGCCTAGCACAAACCAGACAATTGCCTAGCACAGATCAGACAATTGCCTAGTTGTGTGCGATGCCCCCCTTCCACCGTTTACTCCCCTGGTCCTATTTTCGTAGTGCCTAGGCGAAGCCCATCGGAGATCACTTCACCATCACTGTCACCACACCGTCGTGCTGATGGAGCTCATCTACTCCTCAATGTCTTGCTGGATCAAGAAGGCGAAGGACGTCACTGAGCTGAACGTGTCCAGAAGTCGGAGGTGTCAGACGTTCGGTACTTGATCGGTGGATCGCGAAGAAAGTTCGACTACATCAACCGCGTTGTGAAACACTTTCACTTACGGTCTACGAGGGTATGTAGACACACTCTCCCCCTCGTTGCTATGCATCTCCATGGATAGATCATTGCGTGTGCGTAGAATGTTTTTTGCTTTCCATGCAACGATTCCCAACAGAGAGGGTGGACTTGATCGGCCTAGATTTCTCAAGATGACATCATTTTGGATGGCACCTATATCGATCTGTTGGAGGTACCTCTCGCCGGTGCGACGAAGATGGCTGACAATGCAGCATATTACCGGGTGCCTTGCTCACGATGGCTGTGAGTATCGAGCTTGTGGGCCAGCGGCTTCCATACATCCGGAGGGGTGCTCGCCAGATGGTTTGTCCAGATGCTGTGGCAGCAGCCTGAAGTGGTGGTTCTACTCATTGGTGCGTTGAGGACATGAAATGGCACAAAGGCTTATGGAGAGGTATGGTGTGCAACGGTTTTGGGCCCGACGTCTATATTTGTTGGTGGATGCAATGTTGGTATAGCGCGTTGGTTCGACATTTGTCATGTGAGGGGTTTGTGGCAGTCTGGCTGATATAGACTTAGGCAGGTATCTATGAGGCAAAGTCGGCCTAAGGACTTGTCATCTAAATTTTGCATTTTCCTTGTTCCTGCAATATAGAATCATGCAAACCAAAGAGGCCCCCTCAATCTCCCACCTCATTGCACATACAAGTTAGTCACCGACAAAAGAAGGGCACATCTTTTAAAGTGTGGTTATCTATGAATGACATTTATGAAACTTTTAGACAACTAAGAATTAGCAAAATCATTGTTCCAAGCATAGTTACTTCAGATAGTCCCATGGATCTCACATGTATGTTTCAGAATTCGTTTATAGTAAAAGGATATTTGTTTTGTTTTATCTCAAACATGTTCAAGTTTGGTCAAATTAATAAAAAAACAATAACAACATATGTGGTACCAAATAAATACACTAAATAAATACATTTCGTGACTCATCTAATGATATTAATTTTGTCATTGTAGATGTTGATTTGTTTTTCTACAAATTCGGTCAAACTTATGCGTTTTTTAACATGATACAATCCAAGCTGCTCACATACATACACATACAGTCATTTGTATGAACGCGCACACACACACCCTACCACTGAACGAACATAGTACAATCTAGATACCGAACACCATAACATCTTGGGATTGACGAAGTCACCATAGGCACCTCTTAAACGATGGGAACGTCTACTCCCGCTGAATGAATATCGCTGAAAAGTGTGAAATAAATCCTGGAAAATGTGTGCACCGGTGTCAAACCTATGACTTTTTGACTTAAGAAAAAACTAATGAACCTTATGTTTAGAAAGGATGAAGTATTAACATTTTCAAATGAAGAAATAAGTAAATTTCATTTGGTATACAAAACTAAACTTTTTTATAGACATCCTTACATAGGCAGGCCTCGGTGAACTTGATATGTTAGTTCTATTCTTCTGACTGATCACGTAATTTCTCATGAACTTCTTTTACCACAGTTCCTCATGGATAAGCCAAGAAACTTCTATCCTCAACGAAGGCAAAAAATATATGGAATGGACCCTCGCCCTCAAGTAGGCTTCCATTCTAAGGGAAAATCTCACACAAAATTTTCCTTGGTTGTCATTTTCTGTGATAAACTTTACCTTCATCACCAAATTACCTTGCCAAAGGATCTGCATCAACTCATTTGCATTATAATTGGAAGGCAGCTTTGTGAAGTTTCTTTCACGTCATAGTTGGCTTTTGATCAGTTGCCATGCACCAACTAGTTTCCCTTGGATTGCCCAACAACTATATAAGTTGGTCTTCTATTACATCTTTGCTTGTACTAAAATTGTAACTTAATGATGTCTTGTATTTTTTTGCGAGACGCAAAACGTCTACCATCTCCCACATAGACCTTAAGCAACATAACTATGATGTTATTCTTGATGATGATCCAAGTCTCGCGGTAGAAGATCCCCATGAATCCATCAGGCCCAGGCGTATGATCAGATGGTATCTCTTTAATAACCTCCCAAACTCGATCATTCGCGTAGGTCGTTTTTACGTCCATCTCACCAAGATCTGGGATTTGTTAGTACCGCTCTAGATATCTTTGGGGAAGCATCGTGCTTGACAGTTAGCTATTGAAAATAATCGGCATTCCCAATCAGAGATGGAGTACGAATCAGACCAGAATTGAATATATCCTGGGATGCGTCATTGGATAGTTTCCTTGCAAGTACATGGGTCTACAACTTGGAATCACTCAGCTCACCAAAGCTCCATGGTATCCTATGATCAACTCTCCTAAAGAGTTCGTCCCTGCTTGGCAACGCGGCTTGATCACTCGCCCATGTCGTTTTGTGCTCATCAAAAGCGTCATTGTTGCGAGACCTATTCATCATCTCCTTGTTCTAGACACCTCGTGCTTGACTTCTTGAGGATATAGTCACGTGGATGAGGGCTTTTTCTGGGGTGGCTCAGATAATATTCACGGTCAACAGTGCCTAGTGGCTTGGACATCAGTTTGTGGCCAACGGAATTTGAAGGCTTAGGTGTGAAAAATCTGAAACTACAAGCCCTTGCGCTGCGCGTCAGATGGGAATGGCTGCATAGGATAGTTCCCATTCAACCATGGTGAGGCATGCCGCCAGACGCCAGTGACTGATGACTTGACGAGGAGCACCTTTGATATTCTCATCCACAACCAGCTTGGAGATGGTAGATCCACCCTTTTTTGTCGTGAATGGTGGATCAATAGTTTGGCAGTATCAAGCATAGCTCCCCTCATCGTTGATATGGTGGCTACCCGGATCATAAACAAGAGGGGTGTGCCAGACTGACTGATGCCACAAGGTCTTCAACAATTCTCTTCCCTTTGTTTGGCGGTCAACCCAATTTCCCTTAGCACGGACACTACAGATGCTTTCTCTTGGAGGTGGAGTCTCTCAGGACAGTACTCTGCGCGATCAACTTATAAGATGCTTTGTGAGGGTCTGAGTCGGTTTCCTGCGGTGCATTGCATCTGGAAAAGCTGGGCACCGCTAAAATGCAAAATATTCATATGGCTAGCCGTTCAATACTTGGTTTGGAGCTTGGATAGACGTTTTCGGCATGGCCTACAACAAACCACTTCCCCATGTTTCACTTGCTGCCAAGAGGAGGACACTGTTGATCACATTTTGATGCAATGCGGCTATGCTAGAGAAACTTGGCACACATGCTTCTCTCAGCTAGGTGTTCATGTACTGGAGCCTTTGAGGGATGATACGCTCGAGGGGTGGTGGCTGAAATCTCGCAACGCACTACAGAAGGAAGTGAAAAAATGTTTTGACTCGCTTGTCTTTCTTATTGCTTGCAGCCTGTGGAAAAAGCCGAATGCGAGAGTGTTTGGGAAAGTGGCACAATAGCGAACTACCGCCCAACTCGAGCATCAGATCATAGACGAGATTCAGAGTTTGCGATCCGCCGGAGCTAGGTGTTTTCATTGTTATGTGAGACATTACCTTAAAATTTATTTGGGAGTTTGGTTGTATTCGGTAGCTTAATATTTCTGTGGCTTCCCTACAATTCTTGTAACTAATTTTCGCCTTCTATAAAAATACGGTATGCGATTCGCGTACACTTGAAAGAAAATGATGTCCTGTCTTTTCTACTGGTCAAATCGTCCTGGCCTTGTTAATGAAATATTCACTCTGACGGTCTGACCAATCAAAGTAACAGTGCAGATTTGTGGTGTCATAGATGAGACCAGGATTCTGACGTCAGTTGATCATTCTATCAGCAGAGCAAATCTGAACATTTTTTACTGACAAGAAGAGCTCATCAGATGCCAGCTTAAGAAATGCAGTGCTGAAGTACGTAATCAATGTGTTGCCTGCCGACGCATGCGGCGCAGGCCCATGTCCGCAGCCGCTACAGGCGAAGCCAGGGCATGATTCACCTCGAGTAGATCGTACTCCTCCATTTTCTGTGTATTATTTTACTTTCCGAGCTCTAGTTTGAAAATGTTTTCACGAAAAATACAGACGGAATCCGACAAGTGGTCGGATTTGAACCACATTTTCGTCCGCGACGCAGATTTGTTTGGTGTCGTGTCCTCCCACCAGGCCGTCACCGTGGAGAAGCAGACAAAGCTGCGTGCATGGCATGCACGAGGTAGATCGCATTAATGGAAGAACCCAAATACAAGAGGACAAGGGACATGTGGCACACGCGACGCGCACAATCATGCCAAGGGAAATTACAGCTCGTGGCAGGGAGAAGAGAATCTTCCAATTTGGCACTTTCGATTCCCTATTTCAAATGACGACTGCAATGGCTGACAATGGGCCATATGCGTTATTGTAAGCTTGACAGTAGGTAGAACGAGTACGTGTCGACAGAGCGGCAGTGTGTGGGAGGGGTCTGTGCTGGCTAGCCATTGCCGTACGGTGGCAGTAATATACAGTAGTGGCGCACCTTCGACAATTATTGGGCTGGGTAGATCGATCCGTCGCCACACAACTCACCATTTTCTCTTCCTCGTCTTCGCTCAAGCTCCAAAGCCCAGACGCAGTGCCCAGGAGATTCCCAGCGTGTTTTGTTAGGTTCTGGGGCAACCCAATCCACGGTATTCGAGAGAGTGGATTACCATCTGTTCTTTTCTGAAGGTATTTTTAGCATGGTCTGCATGCTGATACTGGACATTGTGGTAGAAGTAGAGTCGTAAGAAAAGACCATACGCGAGGCCAGGCAGCATTGGCATGCACGCCGGCCGGCGCACTAGGCCGGGAAGAAACAAGAGTGAATAGACAGTTTGACCCGACGCAGAGCTCCACGGCTCCACCACAGAGGCGGACAGCGAAGGCGCCCCTATCATGCCGGCCAGCGGCGCAACCCGAATGATCATCGGCGGCACTGTCACTGTGGATCACTAGCTCGAAAGTTGAACGACTGCTTGCGTCTCCGGCCACGCCGATGCCGACGGAGCCCGGCCATGGCGGCACTGACGGCTCCTTGTCTCGTAGACTCGTAGTACCGCCGCACATGCGTTCGGGCCGCCCTCGGCCGTGCGCGGCGGTAGGCGGTAGCTGGGCGCGCGTGCTCCACGCACATGCCACGGTTCCCGGGGGGAGTGAGTGTACGTGATCGTACCGGCCTAGATCACTCGCCGCATTGCTTTCTGTGGTGCCAATTGTTGTCGCGCGCCCACCGTTTTTACTGCTTCTCTCCGCCCGCTTGCCATCGAACGTGCGTACGAGCACTGGACGTTTGCCGGCTGTACTCTTTCTTGGGTCCATTGGTGCAAGTGTGGTGAGTAGACTAGTGTTAGCCGTTGTAGCCATGGTATATAGGATAGGACATTGGGACTGTAGGGGCATGGCGGATGCCTCATTTGGAGAAGCAGTGCCATCACCGTGCATGTGAGCCGTGCACGCACGCGCGGATAACTAACCGCCCGTGTCTCGGGGGTGAATGGCAGGAGCACAAGACCACAAGTGCGAGTTTAACCATGTTCAGGGTGAATGACGAGCAGAAAAGAGCCATCGGCGCGGCTCCATGCACGTACGCGGGACATCGCGCCCGGTACCGGCCCAGCGGGCCCCTCGTGAGGCTCATCGGAGCGTCACGCGACAGCGGTTATTGCCGTTGCGCTCGCCCACACCACACGGAATTTAATCGCGATCGAGCGGCGCTCGCACGCACTCACGCCGGCCGTGCACAGCCGCGTGCACGCGGCCTCGTACTCGTAGATACTTTTGGGCAGGCGATCGAGGAAGCCCGTGCGGCGACGTGGGTACGTACGGTACGGGCGAATTTACCATGAGTCCCGGCCCATCATCCACATCGTCTTGGGAACACCGGAGCGGCGGCCGAGGGCCGACGCATCGTTCGTCGGCGGGAAAGAGGAAGACGTACGAACGGACCGGCGAGCGCACGGGGCGGAGACGGCAGCACCCGCCCACCACCGAGGCCATTGTCTTGTGATGGAGGAGAAGAGAGTAAAAAAAAACAAATATTACAGTCACGCCAACACTTGTCGTCGTGTGAAGGATAGCAATATATAGCATGGTATGATGACGATGCTAGGATAACTGGATAAGGCGATTCCTTTTTTCAAAGAAAGAAAGGGAGGAGCTAGATTCCACGTACCACCACGGTGCGGCGTAGCAAAACAGCTCACATGGCGTGGGTGATGCGATGCGCCCATATCCTATAGCTATGTGCCTCTTGCGCGCCCATGGAATCATGATGATGTCCGCGAGCTCATGAAAAATCAATCAAACCCCTGTGAAAACTGTTTCTAGCTAGGTTGGTTGATGAGATAGTTTGGAAGTTCAAAGCAAGAATACACGCATGTGACACGTCTAAGCGCGCGGACATCTCAGAGAAACGCGTCACCTGTGCGGACGATGGAAACCGTGCAAATAATCCCATGAACAGTCATGCGTCAACTGCGTGGCAAGGAAAAAGCTGGTGAATGCATGGCCACCGATGGTATAGCTAGGTACGTACGTACGGTGATGGCCGAGCTGAACTGATCGAAGTGATGGTGCGCCCTACAATATCACATGCACAAAAGTGAACCTCATGATTCCATGCACGATTCGGGCATATGCTCGCCGAAACTTTTCAATAACTTGCTGCAGTTGGCCGCTGTACAAACGCCGCCGCCCGCCGGCGTGTAGCCAGACGAGCAACTCCAACGCGCAGCCCCAAATAGACGCGCGCTTTGTTCGTTTTCCATCCATTTAGACCGATCGGTCGCTCGTCGTCCGCCCCTTTTTAGTTTGGGTCGGTCGCACGCTCAACGCGCCGACCATTTTATATCCGCGCATAAATTTTGAATGACCCACGGTGATAGATCATGCCAGCGGCCATACCTCGCCCATAGTTCATGCCATGCCAGCAGCCGACATACATGCCGGCCTCCAAAAAACCCACCACATAGTTCATGCTGCCGCACTTGCCAGCGGCCGGCACACATGCCAGCACACAAAAAAGGGATGGGAGTTCGACCACGCCATCTCGGCTGTGGTCAAGCCAACACACTTGCGGGCATACCAAAAAAGGATGGCTCTCTCCGCCATAGATCACTCGTCGTCAAACTTGAGCATGTCGACCTGCATCTTCTCGAACCATGGCCACTTCCTCGGCGACACGGTGTTCAAGTCCACCTTCATGAATTCCACCCCGTCAACATGCTAGCGAGCGCCACTTCTTTTGCCTTGGTCTTGGCATTAGCGGCCTCGATCTCGAGCATCCTCGCTTGCTTCTTCGCCTCCATCTCGAGCGTCTTGGATTGCTTCTCCGCATCGAGCTCAAGCCTCTTCCTTTGGATCTCCATGAAGGTGTTCATTTGCACTTCCTTGTCTTGCCGGCGTTTCTCCTCCCTTGTGTCCTTCTTACTCATCATGCCCTCCAAAGTGGCATGCAAGGCAATCGACGTCACATCGCGTTTGTCCTCCTTCTTGGAGTTGGTCTTCCCCCACTGCCGTGGCTTCTAGAGCTTCCCCCCCCCCCCCACGCGCCTTGACGGCGGCATATTGCGTCTTGAACTTCTCCTCCCCGTTGATGACCATCAAACAATGGAAGAGGTTGAAGGACTTGTCGTCATGTTGGGCCTTGAATGCCTCCAAAGCTTGGAATGCCTACAAATGAATATCATGTAAGCATATGGGGAAATGGACATGCAAGCACAACAGAAATGGATACAAAGAGAGGCGCGCGTATACCATATCTTTCATGCTGATGCTGCTGACAGGACGTGCCTGGATGCTCTCATGGGTGGCATAAAACTTGTTGTATCACCCTCCATCGCTTTGATAGAGACACCCACCTGCGCTTGCTCTCCATTTGGTACGACATGAACTTCTTGCGTTCATGGTACTCATGATGAAAACGAAGTCAAAAGGTTGATGCCTTTTGCTCGATGCCGACCTTGGGTTCTTGCCCAATGTCCCTCCACCACTCACACAGGGGTTTGTCCTTCGGCTGCGTGTATGCCATCGTTCGCTTGCTTTTGGGCTTCTTGTTTGTGCCGGCTTGCTTGGCGAGCTCGTCCTCAAACAAAGGCTTGCCGTCGATGTCCACTTCATCCTCTTCCTCAAGGCCGTAGTCCTCCAAGAATTTGTGGTCGAGCGGAAAGGTGCCACCCATGCAGACCTGGTCTTCAATGAAGGGGTCATCCATGCCAGCTTGATCAAAGGTGGCGGGCCTGAAGGGCGCTCGGCCGTCTTAGCTTTGGGTCTCCTTGGGGTCGAAGGCAGCCGCGCGGGCATTGGTTTCCTCCTGTTGTGCGGCGGCGGAGAGAATGGCGACGACCTTTGCTTTGAGCTTTGCGTCCAGCGTGTGCCTCTGGCCCTTCCTCTTGGCCGACTACACGGCCCGCTGCTCGGGTGTCAAGTGCTTCTTCTTGGGCGGCGCCGCGGTCTTGCGGGGCAAGCGGAGCTTGCCTTTGGCGGAGGCGGCGGAGGTGAGGCCGGAGGAGGCAAGGCCGACGTCGGCATCGAGGGCGGCACGTTGTCCATGACGAGCAGCCGGGAGAGCGAGCGGGCAGGAGTATTTGGAAAAGTGGAGGGAAATGGTGGTCAATGTGCCACCGACCGACGGACCAAGGGGGCAGTAGGCGTGCGTCGCATGTGTTCATTCCGTGTCTGCACTAACGCAAATGAGGCCCCAATTTAGGCCGGGAATGAGTCAGCAGGCAGACGAAAAGCGGATGCGCGTCCGTTTGGGTTAGCACGTTGGGACGACTTTTGTGTACATTTTGATCCAAACGGACACGCACGGATGAAGTTGGTCGGCACGTTGAAGTTGCTCTAACTGCCATGTTGCAGAGGTGAGTCGCACATGAACCCGCACAGCAGTGTTTGGACACGGCCAACTTGTGAGTTGGAATGATCGTTCTTGTTGCTAGAACAGTAGGACACGAGAACGAGTAAAAAAAACACAATACAATTTTTGTAGCCTTTATGTTTTGCCTCACCGTGTACACTGTAAAAACACAATACAAGGTCAACGGCTGCTTGGAAATATCCATTAAGCCACAAACACAGGCGAAGAGGTTTTTCCCCAGCGGCGGCTAGGGTTACGCTTACTCTTGGCAGTCATGTCGCCGCTGCATCTCTACCATCCAGCTTATTCCCTCGCCGATCCCTAGCCGATCTCCGGATCGTTCTCACGCCTCACCGATCGGTCCACCACCTCAGCCATTCTCCCTGGTCGGTTTCGATGGCAAAACCATCGGATGCACAATCTTCCCGAACGTTCTCTCATGGGGTACTTCTCCTGGTGACCTAGGTGACTTCTTAGATAAGTTGGATCTTCATAACAAGGATCTCGATGATGTGACCATGGCTGAGGAAGAACATTAAACCCATTAAGGGTGTGACGTTTCATGAACGATTATAGGTGTGAAACATCCAGGCAGAAAATTATTACGTGCATCTCGGTTGGTAGGTTGTTTAGATCCTAAAAAATGGCCGTTTTGTGCCTTCCACCTGGAGAAACAATACACACCTCCCATGCTCTATTTTCTGGTGGGAGAAGACCTTTGCGGTGCTAGGAGAAGGGTGGCGGCGAAGCTAGGAGACAACCAGCATGGAGGATGGAGAAGAGAGGAGAGGAGCAAGTGGAATTGGGTAGGTCTGGGGAGGGGGGGGGGATTTGGTGCCACTTATGGTGGGGATGGGTGTCACATCCCTAGTCTGGTATGACCTAGACTAGCTAGTCATTTGTGCATCATGTTTAAATTTCATTTAAATTTGAAATGAGGATTGGTGGAACCCTCAGAATCATTTTTGAAATTGACCCAAATAAAAATTTCTCCAAAAGGGTCCAAGAAAATGCTCATGTTGCTCTCTGAAAATATTGGACAGAGATAAAAATCAAAACAATATTTTTAGGAGCTCATGGATATTTATGTTGGCCATTTGGATTAATTCGATAAATATTTGCATTGGAAATATATTTCTATATATATGAAATATGGTCCAAAAATTATGCCAATTATAAAGGAGCTCTGGAATAATACCATTAGCCCCTACAAAAATTGGCATAAGCAAATAAATTGATTTAGTATTTTATTAAATCAAACAAATGTCAGAAAATTAGAAAAGAAAACAGAAAAGGGGAGAGAGACTTACCTGGGCCACTTACCCGATCGGCCCAGCAGCTCGGCCCAGCTGACTGGCCGACGCCAGTCGTCCCCCTCCTCGCGCCAGGAGGCCAGGGGCGTGTGGCCGGCGCGTGCGCACCGTCGTGCTGCCACGGCACCTGCCTGCCTGTCCTCCCCTCGACGCCTGGACGTCCGGAACGTCGCCACGCAGCCGCCCCGGTCCTTTTCCCCTCCCTCTCGCTCTCCCTCCTCCCTGGTTCTCTCTTCCCCGAGCGCACCCGAGCGCAGCCGCCGCCATCGCTCGCCGTTGCCATGGCCACCGGCCTCCCCTCGCCTCCCTGACATGCTTCCCAGCTCCGCCACGACCCCCTCTACCTCCTCGTCAAGCCACGCACCTCCGGACGCGCTCCATCGCCGACGCCGTTGTCTTCTTCACCACCGACGCCGGAGATCGACCTCGCCGCCATCGCCGTCGATTCGCCGGACGCAGGACGTCCCCGAGCACACCGGCCTGCTCTGCGAGTCCGCCGTGAGACCCTCTTCCTTTCCCCTCACCTCTCTCTCTCGCGCGTGCCCTGTAGCCGCTGCCCCGCGAGCGCCCGAAGCCGCCGTCCGCCATGGCCGGCGAGCTCCGTGCCCCCGAGCACCTCCGCCTCGCGTAGATAGCTCGATGTGCTCCTGCTGCCTCGTAGCTACCGCCTGTGCCCTCCGTTCGCTCGAACGCGAGCTGCAGCCCCACGCCCGCGCTATCCCGAACTCCGGCCTCCGCCGTGAGCTTTGCTCCGGTGAGCTCCGGCGCCCCCGCAGCCCCCCACCAGCTCCCCTGGATGCGGACGACGACGGGCTACGCCCCGGTGGTCTTCGCGCGACCAAACGCCGCTTGTAGCGCAAGTCCGGCGAGTCGCCGCCGCGTTATTGGTCGCCGCCGGCCAGAACTCCGGCGGGCTGACGTGGCTCCGTTAATTATGCACTAATCCCCACCTACTGACGCTGACGAGTGGGCCCCAGGGCTTAGTCAAAGCTAATCAGCCCAGGTTTGACTCGGGGTTAACCCCCCTGTCACTGACGTGTGGGTCCCACACGTCAGGTTTGACCCTGGACAGCCGCGTTGACCCGCTGATGTAGTGATGACGTCATGCTGACGCAATATATATTTTCTGGAATTAAATTAAATCAGGAAATTCCAGAAATTGATTTAAACTTCAAAAATTCATAGAAATTCAACCGTAGCTCAGATTGAAATAATTTATATATGAAAAATTATCAGAAAAATGCAATCTTTCCATCTGTACTAGTTTCATGCATGACAAACCAACTTATACATGCTGAATATGAGAAAACACATTATGGCATATTAAGAGACTTATTTTGGAGTTGCATTTGAACCTTTTGTTCAAATGGACTTCATTCAATGAATACTAGTTGCATTAGCTCAAACAGCATCACATCTACATGCCATGCTCATGCATCATATTGTTGCATATGATTGTGTTTTGATTGCCGGCACCGTTCCTTCTCGATAGGTCCTGCTCCGGAGACGTTCCAGAGTACCTGTCGGTGAAGCAGTGCCTCCCTTGTTGATTTACCAGGCAAGCAAACCCCCTTGTTCATTTCGATAAAACCCTACTCTCTCGCTCCTGCTCTCAGTTATTGCATTAGGACAACAACGATTCATCTGCTACTTTGTGCTGCGGTAGTTGAACCCATTCCTCTGCATGACCTGTCATTGCCACAGTAAATAGTTGAAACCCACTAGCATGTGTAGGAGTTGATTGAAGCCACTGATGTGTTCCTACCATGCTATGCCTGCTATTGCTTAGAGTTGTGTCAGGTCTGATTCATTGGGAATGAATTGGAGTGTTACGATATGTTCTGGTGCTGAGAGTTAAGTGTGTGAACACGATTTGGTAAAGGTAGCGGTGAGAGGCCATGTAGGAGTACATGGTGGGTTGTCTCACTGGAACCGTCCTTAAGCACTGAGTTCTGTGTATGTTGTCCAATGACTCGATACTACCACACATTGGGTTCCGGTAACTCGACCCCTCTCGACTTATTAACCAACTTGATCTCTGTCCAGGAGTCGCAACTAGTTTCTGGCGTTTGTAGGTAGTGTTAGTAGTCTACCAAGTGGCACCCGGCCAGGTGGGCTTGGGACAGACTAGGCACCAGTGGCACGGTGTACCAAGCGTAGATCCATCCGGCGAGGTGGGCTTGGGAACCCTGCACACATCGTTTGGGGCCGTGAGTGAAACCCCGGCCGGATCTCCTTGCGGATGGAACCCGAATAGGCGATAAACCTGGATTAGAGTCTTGTGTGGTTAGTCAGGTCGTGGCCGACACCCTCGCCAGGCTTCCGCTTGAAGGTTGCCGAGATACATGACGTGTACATGGCGGTAAGTGGCGAGAGCGTGTGTGAAGAAGTACACCCCTGCAGGGTTAACATGATCTATTCGAATAGCCGGGTCCGCGGTTATGGACTTCTTGGATGCTTACATGGTACATAGACAACTTGAAGTGGATACCCTAAAATGCTCAAGACAAGTGTGAGTGCTATGGATGGCCTTCTCGTAGGGAGACGGGGATGAGTCCATAGTAGTGTATTGTGTGGTGATTAGTGGACTCGTGTACGTTGTTTCACCTCCAGAGTTTCTGGTAGTCGTAGAACAGGATAGCCACAGAGTCAAAGCTGGCTTGCTGCAACTAAACCCCACATTACCCTCTTGATACAAATGCATGTATGATAGGATCTGATGTAAGTCTTGCTGAGTACCTTTGTACTCATGTTGCTTTATTTATGTTTTTGCAGCGGAGACTTCGGTCTTACTAGTGTTCTCGTGGACTTCGACTAGTAGCTAGTACCTCAGCTACGATCTTGATCGGATGTTGTAGATAGTCAGGCTCTTCAGCCTTTTTCATTTGTAGATGTCTGTACCCAGACATGTAATGCTTCCGCTTGTTGCTTGTATGCTCTGTATGATGGGTCTTGTGACCCCTGTTTGCAATAATTGCTATGACGGCTCTTCTGAGCCTTTATCTATATGAGTTGTTGAGTTATGCTGTGATGCCATGTTGTACAGCACATACTTGCATGTTATGCGTACGTGTAATGTGTATTGCTATGTGTGGGATCTGACTATCTAGTTGTTTATCCTTAGTAGCCTCTCTTACCGGGAAATGTCTCCTAGTGCTTCCACTGAGCCCTGGTAGCTTGCTACTGCTCCGGAACACTTAGGCTGGCCGGCATGTGTCCTTCTTCGATCCTGTGTCTGTCCCTTCGGGGAAATGTCACGCGATGAATACCGGAGTCCTGCTAGCCCGCTACAGCCCGGTTCACCGGAGTCCTGTTAGCCCAGTGCTACAGCCTGGATTCACTCGCTGATGACCGACACGTTCGATGCTGGGTCATGAATGCCTGTCCCTGTAAGTTAGTGCCACTTTGGGTTTACGACTAGCCATGTCAGCCTGGGCTCTTTATCATATGGATGCTAGCGACACCATCATATACGTGTGCCAAAATGCGCAAACGGTCCCGGGCAAAGGTAAGGCGACACCCGTGGGGATACCGTGCGTGAGGCCGCAAAGCGATATGAGGTGTTACATGCTAGATCGATGTGGCATTGAGTCGGGGTCCTGACAGCGTTGGTATCAGAGCCTGACTGCCTGTAGGTTTACCAAGCCATACTGGTCGAAGTTGAGTCTAGAAATCTTTAGTTATGTAAGGGAATTGATTGTGGGTTGGAACGTAAGGCTCTTTTTACTCCTTATACCTCATGGCCTTCTGATCTGAGTCGTCCTATCTTTCCGACGGGGTTAAGGAACTAGGCTTCTCTTCCGTCTATCAGGATCACGTGTTACTACTCCGTAGTTCCATAGGATTGGTTGATCAGAGTCATACCCCAGTTTTCGAGTACTTCCGGTGTAGTCTGTTTAGTACTATCTCAGAACCTTGAGTGATGATGAGAGTATGTTACCACCCCATTTTTAGTAGGATGTCTCATTCTGAGCATTTTACTGCCGTTATGCTGCCGAAATTTCCCTAGGAGTTCGAGAGATACTAATTCCTTGTCCTACATTCTACAGTCCATAGTTGATGTTGATTCCGTCCTTGGTTCGTTTCTCAGGATGTCATCAGCTAAGCGAAGTTCCGTTGCTCGTAGCCAGAACCACGGAGATGGTAGGGATGAGGATCCTCCTGATCAGCCTTCGTTGACAGAGTTCATGCTAGAGATGGAGAGGAACAAGCGTGAGTCCAACCGCTTGTTGGCACGTATCGAGGAGAACACCGCACATCAGTCCAATAAGTCTGTGACCATTCATGACTTCATTCGCTTGCACCCACCTACCTTTCATCATTCCATCGAGCCACTCGATGCAGATGACTGGCTCCGTAGCATCACTCATAAGCTGCATTCCGCGAGCGTAGCCGAAAGATGACAAGGTCACCTATGCTGCACACCACCTGGAAGGTCCTGCTAGTCTTTGGTGGCAGAACTATGAGGCTATGCTTCCAGCTGGCCAGACTTCCACCTGGAGGGATTTCGTTGAGGCTTTTCGCGAGCATCACATTCCTGAAGCCCTCATTGATCGCAAGAGAGAAGAGTTCTGTAGTTTCACCCAGGGTAAGATGGCTGTTGATGCCTATAGTAGAGAGTTTGAGAACCTCGCCCGTTATGCCACAGAAGAGGTGTCCACGGACGCCAAGAAGCAGGCTAGGTTCCGGAAGGGTCTCAACCCCAAGTTGCGTCGTGATCTCCACCTGCATCATTGTGGTACATTCCAAGCCCTTGTGAACAAGGCCATTAATGCAGAGACAGCTCAACTCACTTACGAGGAGTCTCGTAAGCACACTCGTGCTTTGGGATCTTCCTCCGGTTCTAGCTCTCAGAAGCGCCGGATTTGGGTTCCAAACTCCGCTCTTCCACCCAAATATGTATCGAGGCCATCTTATGTGGCACCTCATCCAGTTCAGCAGTATGCTCCACCCAGGCCTATTGGTGGACCGCCTTCCAATGCAGGTCCACATCCTACCTCCAAGATTTGTTACAAGTGCGGAGAGCCAGGCCACATGCCCGTATTTGCACTCAGACCAGAGTTGCTCCACCCCAGCCCGAGAAGTCTATTGGCCATGGTAAGCCATCACGCAAGATGATCAGTGCCAAGTCAGCTCCCACTGAACATGGACGTGTGCATCACGTCTCAGCTAAAGCCGCTCATGATGATCCAGATGTCGTTCTTGGTACACTCCTTGTCAACTGTCATCCGGTATCGGTTTTGTTCGATACTGGAGCGTCTCATTCCTTCATTTCTGAAAGCTATGCCCGCTTGCACGACATGTCATTTTGTGATATGCCCTCTCCACTACTTATTCAAACTCCTGGATCCAAATGGCAAACTTCTAGGATAAGTTATGGCAATGAAATCCTTGTGGACAGACTTGTATTCCTTGCTTCCTTGATATCTCTCAAGTCTTCGGATATTAACATCATCTTGGGTATGGACTGGATGACAGCTCATCATGCCAAGATTGATTGTTTCACCAGGTCTATTCAGCTCACACACCCATCTGGCAAGATAGCCATTGTCTCCACTAGAGTTGCAAAGCGTCAGCTCTATTCTCTTAATGCCAGCCCTCTTCCAGACCTTGAAGATATCCCGGTAGTCCGTGACTTTCCGGATGTCTTTCCAGAGGAACTGCCAGGTGTTCCACCTGACAGAGATGTAGAGTTCGTCATAGATCTTATCCCAGGAACAGCTCCAATCTCCCGGAGACCTTACAAGATGGCACCCTTAGAACTAGCCGAGCTTAAGAAACAACTTGATGAGTCCTTGCAAAAGGGTTTCATCCGTCCTAGTTCTTCTCCTTGGGCTTGCCCCGTCCTCTTCGTCAAGAAGAAAGACGGTACGGACCGGATGGTTGTTGATTATCGTCCCGTTAATTTGGTCACGATAAAGAACAAGTATCCGCTCCCCAGGATCAACGACCTGTATGATCAGCTCGCTGGATCCTCAGTCTTTTCCAAGATGGATTTAAGGTTAGGCTACCATCAAATCAAGATCAGAAACGGGGACATTCCCAAGACAGCTTTTGTCACTCGTTATGGTCAGTACGAGTACACCGTCATGTCCTTCGGCCTAACCAACGCCCCAGCCACATTCTCCCGCTTGATGAACTCGATCTTCATGGAGTACTTAGATAAGTTCGTCGTGGTTTACCTCGATGATATTCTTATCTACTCGAAGAACGAGGAAGAGCATGCCGAACATCTTAGACTTGTGTTAGAAAAACTCAGAGAGCACCGCCTTTATGCCAAGTTCTCCAAGTGTGAATTTTGGTTGCCAGAAGTGACCTACTTAGGCCACGTAATCTCTGGTAAGGGCATTGCTGTCAATCCCGAGAGAGTTCAGGCTGTTCTCGATTGGACTCCACCTGAGACCGTTAAACAAGTTAGGAGTTTCCTTGGTCTAGCCAGCTATTGTCGCCGCTTTGTTGAAAACTTCTCCAAAGTAGCCAAACCCCTCACGGAACTTCTCAAGAAAGATAAAAAGTTTGAGTGGTCCCCACAGTGTGAACACAGTTTTCAGGAACTGAAAAGGCGCCTGACTTCTGCTCCCATACTTGTGCCACCGGATTTCACTAAAGACTTTATTATCTACTGCGACGCCTCACGACAGGGACTAGGTTGCATTCTTATGCAGGATCGTCATGTGATTGCCTATGCATCTCGACAGTTGCATCCACATGAGGAGAATTATCCCTACACATGATCTAGAGCTTGCAGCCGTAGTCTATGCACTCAAGACCTGGCGACATTACCTCCTTGGTAAACGTTGCGAGATCTACACCGATCACCAGAGTCTCAAGTATATCTTCACCCAACCAGATTTGAACCTTAGGCAAAGACGTTGGTTGGAGTTAATCACAGATTATGATCTAGGGATTACCTACACCCCAGGCAAAGCCAATGTCATGGCTGATGCTCTAAGCCGTAAATCCTATTGCAACAATCTCATGTTGCAGCAAGGTCAACCACTTCTCCATGAGGAATTCTGTAAGCTTAATCTTCACATTGCTCCTCACGGATTCCTTTCTACCTTGGTGGCGAAACCTACCCTTGTGGATCTTATCATAGAAGCCCAGAAGCATGATACGGGGATTACCCGGATCAAGAGAAACATTGCCAAGGGTATTGCTGGTAGTTTCTCTATAGATGATCGAGGTGTTGTTTTCTTTGGGAACCGCCTGGTGGTCCCCAAGAAGCAACATCTTCGACAATTGATTCTTAAGGAGGCGCATGAATCTCCTCTCACAATTCATCCCGGTAGTACTAAGATGTATCAGGATCTACGCCAGAGGTTCTGGTGGACTAGGATGAAGAGAGAAATCGCTGAGTTCATTGCTAACTGTGACGTTTGTCGTCGCGTTAAGGCAGAGCATCAAAGGCCTGCTGGCACCCTTCAGCCTTTAGCTATTCCTGAGTGGAAATGGGATAAAGTTGGTATGGACTTCATTACCGGCTTTCCCAGGACCAAGAAAGGGAATAACGCTATCTTCGTAGTCGTTGATCGTCTTTCCAAAGTGGCTCACTTCCTTCCTGTTCGGGAAAGTATCACTGCTGGTCAGCTTGCTGACTTATATATTTCTCGAATAGTGTCACTTCATGGTGTTCCACTAGAGATCAATTCAGACCGTGGCAGTCTTTTCACTTCTCATTTCTGGGAGAGTTTCCAAACTGCCATGGGAACCCATCTTTCCTTCAGTACCGCTTTCCACCCTCAGTCGAGTGGTCAGGTGGAACGGGTCAATCAAATTCTCGAAGACATGCTCAGAGCTTGCGTTATCTCATTCGGTATGGATTGGGAGAAATGTCTTCCTTTCGCCGAGTTTGCTTATAACAATAGCTACCAATCCAGCCTCAAGAAAGCTCCTTTTGAGGTTCTCTATGGACGAAGATGTCGAACACCTTTGAACTGGTCAGAAACCGGTGAAAGACAATTCTTTGGACCGGACATGATCCAGGAGGCAGAAGAGCAAGTTCGCATCATTCGTGAGAATTTGAAAACAGCCCAGTCTCGTCAGAAAAGCCAGTACGATCGTCATCATAAGGATATGACTTATGAAATTGGCGACCAAGCTTACCTTCGGGTTACTCCTTTGAAGGGTACCCATCGTTTCGGTATCAAGGGCAAGTTGGCTCCTCGTTACATTGGTCCTTTTCGTATTCTCGCTAAACGAGGAGAGGTTGCCTACCAATTGGAACTACCCCCACATCTTTCTCGAGTTCATGATGTCTTCCACGTCTCTCAACTCAGGCGTTGCTTCTCGATCCTATCCGTGGAGTGGACCACGAAACGCTTGATCTCCAAGATAACCTCACATACCGAGAGTACCCGGTTCGCATTCTTGATCAAGCAGAGCGTGTCACTCGACGTCAGAACATCAAGTTTCTCAAAGTTCAGTGGTCTCATCATTCCGAGAGAGAAGCTACTTGGGAGCGAGAAGATCGTCTTCGACTGGAGTACCCCACTTTCTTTCCGTCGACCCCTGAATCTCGAGACGAGATTCTGTCAAGTGGGGGCGAGTTGTCACATCCCTAGTCTGGTATGACCTAGACTAGCTAGTCATTTGTGCATCATGTTTAAATTTCATTTAAATTTGAAATGAGGATTGGTGGAACCCTCAGAATCATTTTTGAAATTGACCCAAATAAAAATTTCTCGAAAAGGGTCCAAGAAAATGCTCATGTTGCTCTCTGAAAATATTGGACAGAGATAAAAATCAAAATAATATTTTTAGGAGCTCATGGATATTTATTTTGGCCATTTGGATTAATTCGATAAATATTTGCATTTGAAATATATTTCTATATGTATGAAATATGGTCCAAAAATTATGCCAATTATAAAGGAGCTCTGGAATAATACCATTAGCCCCTACAAAAATTGGCATAAGCAAATAAATTGATTTAGTATTTTATTAAATCAAACAAATGTCAGAAAATTAGAAAAGAAAACAGAAAAGGGGAGAGAGACTTACCTGGGCCACTTACCCGATCGGCCCAGCAGCTCGGCCCAGCTGACTGGCCGACGCCAGTCGTCCCCCTCCTCGCGCCAGGAGGCCAGGGGCGTGTGGCCGGCGCGTGCGCACCGTCGTGCTGCCACGGCACCTGCCTGCCTGTCCTCCCCCTCGACGCCTGGACGTCTGGAACGTCGCCACGCAGCCGCCCCGGTCCTTTTCCCATCCCTCTCGCTCTCCCTCCTCCCTGGTTCTCTCTTCCCCGAGCGCACCCGAGCGCAGCCGCCGCCATCGCTCGCCGTTGCCATGGCCACCGGCCTCCCCTCGCCTCCCTGACATGCTTCCCAGCTCCGCCACGACCCCCTCTACCTCCTCGTCAAGCCACGCACCTCCGGACGCGCTCCATCGCCGACGCCGTTGTCTTCTTCACCACCGACGCCGGAGATCGACCTCGCCGCCATCGCCGTTGATTCGCCGGACGCAGGACGTCCCCGAGCACACCGGCCTGCTCTGCGAGTCCGCCGTGAGCCCCTCTTCCTTTCCCCTCACCTCTCTCTCTTGCGCGTGCCCTGTAGCCGCTGCCCCGCGAGCGCCCGAAGCCGCCGTCCGCCATGGCCGGCGAGCTCCGTGCCCCCGAGCACCTCCGCCTCGCGTAGATAGCTCGATGTGCTCCTGCTGCCTCGTAGCTACCGCATGTGCCCTCCGTTCGCTCGAACGCGAGCTGCAGCCCCACGCCCGCGCTATCCCGAACTCCGGCCGCCACCGTGAGCTTTGCTCCGGTGAGCTCCGGCGCCCCCGCAGCCCCCCACCAGCTCCCCTGGATGCGGACGACGACGGGCTACGCCCCGGTGGTCTTCGCGCGACCAAACGCCGCTTGTAGCGCAAGTCCGGCAAGTCGCCGCCGTGTTATTGGTCGCCGCCGGCCAGAACTCCGGCGGGCTGACGTGGCTCCGTTAATTAGGCACTAATCCCCAACTACTGACGCTGACGAGTGGGCCCCAGGGCTTAGTCAAAGCTAATCAGCCCAGGTTTGACTCGGGGTTAACCCCAGTGTCACTGACGTGTGGACCCCACACGTCAGGTTTGACCCTGGACAGCCGCGTTGACCCGCTGATGTAGTGATGACGTCATGCTGACGCAATTATATATTTTCTGGAATTAAATTAAATCAGGAAATTCCAGAAATTGATTTAAACTTCAAAAATTCATAGAAATTCAACCGTAGCTCAGATTGAAATAATTTATATATGAAAAATTATCAGAAAAATGCAATCTTTCCATCTGTACTAGTTTCATGCATGACAAACCAACTTATACATGCTGAATATGGGAAAACACATTATGGCATATTAAGAGACTTATTTTTGGAGTTGCATTTGAACCTTTTGTTCAAATGGACTTCATTCAATTGAATACTAGTTGCATTAGCTCAAACAGCATCACATCTACATGCCATGCTCATGCATCATATTGTTGCATATGATTGTGTTTTGATTGCCGGCACCGTTCCTTCTCGATAGGTCCTGCTTCGGAGACGTTCCAGAGTACCTGTCGGTGAAGCAGTGCCTCCCTTGTTGTTTTACCAGGCAAGCAAACCCCCTTGTTCATTTCGATAAAACCCTACTCTCTCGCTCCTGCTCTCAGTTATTGCATTAGGACAACAACGATTCATCTGCTACTTTGTGCTGCGGTAGTTGAACCCATTCCTCTGCATGACCTGTCATTGCCACAGTAAATAGTTGAAACCCACTAGCATGTGTAGGAGTTGATTGAAGCCACTGATGTGTTCCTACCATGCTATGCCTGCTATTGCTTAGAGTTGTGTCAGGTCTGATTCATTGGGAATGAATTGGAGTGTTACAATATGTTCTGGTGCTGAGAGTTAAGTGTGTGAACACGATTTGGTAAAGGTAGCGGTGAGAGGCCATGTAGGAGTACATGGTGGGTTGTCTCACTGGAACCGTCCTTAAGCACTGAGTTCTGTGTATGTTGTCCAATGACTCGATACTACCACACATTGGGTTCCGGTAACTCGACCCCTCTCGACTTATTAACCAACTTGGTCTCTGTCCAGGAGTCGCAACTAGTTTCTGGTGTTTGTAGGTAGTGTTAGTAGTCTACCAAGTGGCACCCGGCCAGGTGGGCTTGGGACAGACTAGGCACCAGTGGCACGGTGTACCAAGCGTAGATCCATCCGGCGAGGTGGGCTTGGGAACCCTGCACACATCGTTTGGGGCCGTGAGTGAAACCCCGGCCGGATCTCCTTGCGGATGGAACCCGAATAGGCGATAAACCTGGATTAGAGTCTTGTGTGGTTAGTCAGGTCGTGGCCGACACCCTCGCCAGGCTTCCGCTTGAAGGTTGCCGAGATACATGACGTGTACATGGCGGTAAGTGGCGAGAGCGTGTGTGAAGAAGTACACCCCTGCAGGGTTAACATGATCTATTCGAATAGCCGGGTCCGCGGTTATGGACTTCTTGGATGCTTACATGGTACATAGACAACTTGAAGTGGATACCCTAAAATGCTCAAGACAAGTGTGAGTGCTATGGATGGCCTTCTCGTAGGGAGACGGGGATGAGTCCATAGTAGTGTATTGTGTGGTGATTAGTGGACTCGTGTACGTTGTTTCACCTCCAGAGTTTCTGGTAGTCGTAGAACAGGATAGCCACAGAGTCAAAGCTGGCTTGCTGCAACTAAACCCCACATTACCCTCTTGATACAAATGCATGTATGATAGGATCTGATGTAAGTCTTGCTGAGTACCTTTGTACTCATGTTGCTTTATTTATGTTTTTGCAGCGGAGACTTCGGTCTTACTAGTGTTCTCATGGACTTCGACTAGTAGCTAGTACCTCAGCTACGATCTTGATCGGATGTTGTAGATAGTCAGGCTCTTCAGCCTTTTTCATTTGTAGATGT
Source organism: Triticum aestivum (assembly GCF_018294505.1). Classification (NCBI taxonomy): domain Eukaryota; kingdom Viridiplantae; phylum Streptophyta; class Magnoliopsida; order Poales; family Poaceae; genus Triticum; species Triticum aestivum. Next base: position 89,592,225 of record NC_057813.1, read on the forward strand.
CTGTACCCAGACATGTAATGCTTCCGCTTGTTGCTTGTATGCTCTGTGTGATGGGTCTTGTGACCCCTGTTTGCAATAATTGCTATGACGGCTCTTCTGAGCCTTTATCTATATGAGTTGTTGAGTTATGCTGTGATGCCATGTTGTACAGCACATACTTGCATGTTATGCGTACGTGTGATGTGTATTGCTATGTGTGGGATCTGACTATCTAGTTGTGTATTCTTAGTAGCCTCTCTTACCGGGAAATGTCTCCTAGTGCTTCCACTGAGCCCTGGTAGCTTGCTACTGCTCCGGAACACTTAGGCAGGCCGGCATGTGTCCTTCTTCGATCCTGTGTCTGTCCCTTCGGGGAAATGTCACGCGATGAATACCGGAGTCCTGCTAGCCCGCTACAGCCCGGTTCACCGGAGTCCTGTTAGCCCAGTGCTACAGCCTGGATTCACTCGCTGATGACCGACACGTTCGATGCTGGGTCATGAATGCCTGTCCCTGTAAGTTAGTGGCACTTTGGGTTTACGACTAGCCATGTCAGCCCGGGCTCTTTATCATATGGATGCTAGCGACACCATCATATACGTGTGCCAAAATGCGCAAACGGTCCCGGGCAAAGGTAAGGCGACACCCGTGGGGATACCGTGCGTGAGGCCGCAAAGCGATATGAGGTGTTACATGCTAGATCGATGTGACATTGAGTCGGGGTCCTGACAATGGGTTGTCTGGTCCGATGTGGTGAACGTGCCCGATCGCGTCCCGACCTCCTATATCCGCCCCAGATTTGGGCTGTATATGAAGGGTGTCTGTCAGCCCGGCCAATGTTTAGGACCGGTATGAGGAGCCAGTCTGGGTTAGATTTTTTTTGACCGGCTATAGATGCTCTTAAAGGTGTAAAATAAATACCATTCTTCCAAGTGGGTCCAAAGGGGGAAAGAAAGGGTGACCGATGGGCTATGCTCACATGGCGCCGACCAGAGCATGATTCACCTCAAGTAGATTGTACTGGACAGTGTGACAATGATATTCTATAAAAAAGTACTTTTCTACTTTAATTGAAATATTTCTTTTCTCTTCAACCATCACTAGTAGAACAGGGGGCAATGGTCCAGGCCGGGTCAGCCTATTAGTCCCGGTTCAGTCCAGAACCGGGACCCATGGGGGCATTGGACCCGGTTCGTGAGCCCCGGGGGCCGGCCGGGCCACGTGGGCCATTGGTCCCGGTTGGTGGGACGAACCGGGACCAATGGGCCTCGCTCCTGGCCCACCACCATTGGTCCCGGTTGGTGGCTTGAACCGGAACCAAAGGCTGCCCTTTAGTCCCGGTTCATGCCACGAACTGGGACCAATGAATTGCCTATATATACCCCTCGCCCGCGAGCGGAGCACTTCACTGCTCTGTTTTTCTGCCCGGCCGTTGGAGAGCTTTGTGGTGCTCCAGCTCACCTCCTATGCACACGAGGTGTTCGATGGAATGCCCGAGCCACACTATTTAACTTTCTCCTCTCCAAGCTCGACCTCCAAACTCCATTTTCCTCAATATTGGTCTAGGTTTAGCGGTCTGTCACGTCCCGTCTCCGTCTTCACCGCCGTCGATCGCCCGCGCCGATCTCATCGCCGGCACCATCGTAGTGAGCCTCTTGTTCTTATCTTCTTTCTGAAAGGAAAAATATTCTTACTTGTATGTTTAGATAGATACTTGTATTATTTTCTTACTTTTATTATTGCATCTTATATAGTGTGATGGTTTTGGTATCCGCCCCCTCGGCCCTCGTCCTGTCTATGATTCGGATGTGGTATATATTATCTTTTCATAACTATTGGTTCATTTATTGTTTATGAAAATTATGCCGACCAACGTGACATAGATTTTATTTATCTAGGAGGTTGTTGAACCGGAAATTCCAACTGACCCTATTGTCGAGAGGTTAAATTTAGTTGAAGAAGAAAACAATTTCTTGAAGGAAAAAATAATAAAAATTGAGGAGGAGAAGATGATATTGGAGTTGCATGTTGCGGATGTCGTCGATGATCACAAGATCAAGATGGATGCAATGCGCTTGAAGATTAGAAAGATTAGAAAATATGCCATTCATACCGAGGCTTGGTATCATTATGCCGTTGGATCAGTTGTTACCTTGGTTGCGATTATGATCGCATTTGTTTTTGCATTGAAATATTTTACATAGTTTCAATGTGTGGTTTAATTAATTTATATGCTCTGCAGAGCTTTATGTTGTTAGATGAGAACTATGTATGTACTTTGGTTTTAATGTGATGATGAACTTCTATTAATTTGGTCACTTAATTATCTATTCATAATGTTCTGTAATGATTTTTGACACACTTAATTATATATAATGCACGCAGATGAACCGGCAATGGATGTACGGTGAAAGACACACCTCCGAGTACATTAAGGGCGTGCATGATTTTCTTGAAGTGGCTGAGGCAAACAAGCAGAATGGTTTTATGTGTTGTCCATGCCCTATATGTGGGAATACAAAGTCTTACTCTGATCAGAAAATCCTTCACACCCACCTGCTTTACAAGGGTTTCATGCCACACTATAATGTTTGGACGAGGCACGGAGAAATAGGGGTTACGATGGAAGACGGCGAAGAAGAAGAGTACGATGACAACTATGTGCCCCCTGAATACGGTGATGCTACTGAAGATCAAGAGGAACCAGACGATGTGCATGATGATGATGCAACGGGCGAAGCTGCTGAAGATCAAGTGGAACCAGACGATGTGCCCGATGATGATGATCTCCGACGGGTCATTGTCGATGCAAGGATGCAATGCGAAAGTCAAAAGGAGAAGCTGAAGTTCGATCGCATGTTAGAGGATCACAAAAAAAGGGTTGAGCCCCAATTGCGAAGATCGCAACACAAAGCTCGGTACCATACTGGAATTGCTGCAGTGGAAGGCAGAGAATGTTGTGCCTGACAAAGGATTTGAGAAGCTACTGAAAATATTGAAGAAGAAGCTTCCAAAGGATAACGAATTGCCCGACAGTACATACGCAGAAAAGAAGGTCGTATGCCCTCTAGGATTGGAGGTGCAGAAGATACATGCATGCCCTAATGACTGCATCCTCTACCGCGGTGCGTACAAGGATCTAAACGCATGCCCGGTATGCGGTGCATTACGGTATAAGATTAGACGAGATGACCCTGGTGATGTTGACGGTGAGCCCCCCAGGAAGAGGGTTCCTGCGAAGGTGATGTGGTATGCTCCTATAATACCACGGTTGAAACGTCTGTTCAGAAACGGAGAGCATGCCAGGTTGATGCGATGGCACAGTGAGGACCGTAAGAAAGACGGGAAGTTGAGAGCACCCGTTGACGGGTCGCAGTGGAGAAAAATCGAGAGAAAGTACTGGGATGAGTTTGGAAGTGACCCAAGGAACATATGGTTTGCTTTAAGCGCGGATGGCATTAATCCTTTCGGGGAGCAGAGCAGCAATCACAGCACCTGGCCCGTGACTCTATGTATGTATAACCTTCCTCCTTGGATGTGCATGAAGCGGAAGTTCATTATGATGCCAGTTCTCATCCAAGGCCCTAAGCAACCCGGCAACGACATTGATGTGTACCTAAGGCCATTAGTTGAAGAACTTTTACAGCTGTGGAATGGAAACGGTGTACGTACGTGGGATGAGCACAAACAGGAGGAATTTAACCTAAAGGCGTTGCTGTTCGTGACCATCAACGATTGGCCCACTCTCAGTAACCTTTCAGGACAGACAAACAAGGGATACCACGCATGCACACACTATTTACTTGACACCGATAGTATATACCTGGGAAGCTACAGGAAGAATGTGTACCTGGGCCATCGTCGATTTCTTCCGACCAACCATCAATGTCGAAAGAAAGGCAAGCATTTCAAAGGCGAGGCAGATCGCCGGAAGAAGCCCACCATGCGTACCGACGATCACGTACTTGCTATGGTCAATGATTTACACGTAATCTTGGAAAGGGTCCCGGCGCACTAGCTGTTCCGAATGACGCTGAGGGACACGCACCCATGTGGAAGAAGAAATCTATATTTTGGGACCTACCCTACTGGAAAGACCTAGAGGTCCGCTCTTCAATCGACGTGATGCACGTGACGAAGAACCTTTGCGTGAACCTGTTAGGCTTCTTGGGCGTGTATGGAAAGACAAAAGGTACACCTGAGGCACGGGACGACCTGCAACGTTTGCACGAAAAAGACGGCATGCCTCCGAAGCAGTATGAAGGTCCTGCCAGCTATGCTCTTACAAAAGAAGAGAAAAAATCTTCTTTGAATGCCTGCTCAGTATGAAGGTCCCGACTGGCTTTTCATCGAATATAAAGGGAATAATAAATATGCCAGAGAAAAAGTTCCAGAACCTAAAGTCTCATGACTGCCACGTGATAATGATGCAACTGCTTCTGGTTGCATTGAGGGGGCTTCCACCAGAAAATGTCCGATTAGCCATTGTGAAGCTATGTGCATTCCTCAATGCAATCTTCAGAAGGTGATCGATCCAGAAATCGTACCAAGGCTAACACTACTAGGGAAAAGCCTATACACAGAATCTTATCAGCAGCGCGCTTCAAAATAACTCGCTGGTGCTAACTAGCAGTAGCACGGATAGACGAAACTCGCTGCTGAGACAAATATAGCAGTAGCGCGTCCTCCCAAAGACGCGCTGCTGCTATAATTCCTACGAGGCCGCCGCGAGGCTAGTTATAGCAGCAACGCGTTATAGTGATGCACGCTACTGCTACGTAGCATAGTAGCAGCGCATTTCTCAGATAAGCGCTACTGCTAAGTTTCCTACAAAAATTTAGTCCCACCTCGCTCCGTGAAGAGAGTTTCTACCACCTTAAATATGTTACTTCTCAAACTTTGACAAGCACTTGATCTTCATTGAACTCTATGTGTAGAATTTGTGGCTGCAATATGAGTCTTCACCTGTTCCTAAACCGGTGGGGACTCATATTGACAAATCAGATTGTACACAAAAAGATCGTTGATGATCAATGTGTTTTTGATATATTGAACAAAGTCTATTTTTACATGCTGACACATAGCAGTAGCATTTTATTGTGAAAGGCGCTGCTGCTAGATAGCTTAGAAGTAGCGTCTTTTCCTGAAGAGTGCTACTGCTAAGCCATTCATCTCCCCCATCTCCTCCCTTCCGATCCACTCACACACACAGCCACTCAATCCTCTCCGATCCGTCTGAGCCGCGCGCCCCCGTCGCCCCTCCTCCGTCTGCGCCGCGCGCCGTCACCTCCTCCTCCTTGCTGGACTCGGTACAGGCCTCCTCCTCCGTCCTCCCTCTCCACTCGCCGCTGGCCGGCCCCTCCTCGCTCCGCCTTCCTCCTCCGTCCTCCCTGGCTGCGCCGGCCGGCCCCTCCTCGCTCCGCCTTCCTCCTCCATCCTACTCTCTTCTCACTCCTCGAGTCGCCCCTCCTTCTCCCTCCTGCTCATATGCAACATTTTGATTTAGTTGATATAATTTAGTTGACTTAGTAGGCTAGTTGATTTAGTTGACTTAGAACATTTTGATTTAGTTGATTCAGTAGGCTAATTAATTTAGTTAATTTAGTTGACTTAGAACATTTTGATTTAGTTGATTTAGTAGGCTAGTTGATTTAGTTGACTTAGAACATTTTGATTTAGTTGATTTAGTAGGCTAGTTGATTTAGTTGACTTAGAACATTTTGATTTAGTTGATTTAGTAGGCTAATTCATTTAGTTAATTTAGTTGACTTAGAACATTTTGATTTAGTTGATTTAGTAGGCTAATTCATTTAGTTAATTTAGTTAACTTAGAACATTTTGATTTAGTTGATTTAGTAGGCTAGTTGATTTAGTCACTTAGAACATTTTGATTTAGTTGATTTAGTAGGCTAGTTGATTTAGTTCACTTAGAACATTTTGATTTAGTTGATCGTTAATTCTTTGCTCATATTGCTTTAGGAAGAATGGCGCCACCACCACCACCACTATGTCAACTGTGCAAGTCAAGATGCGCCAGCAGCCTTGCAACTGGCAAGCTGTTCGGCATCTACTTTCAGCCGAGTTTTTGTCATGCAGCGGTAAGAAATTAGATGAAATGTAATAACTATTTTTTTTTAGTGTTGGCATTACTGCATTGTGTCATTTTGCTTATTTTACACAGATCGTCCCATGCAATGTGAGTTTGAAATTCAACAAGCTGACAGGAGACACTGTGACATTTGAGCCTCCTGGGGGGCCGTACACTATGGAGGTCGAGAAAGGACGCAATATGTCGCAGATTGGTGGAGATGGATGGGCCCGTTTCGTCGCTCGCATGCATCTTACTGGTGGTGAGTTGATCAGCTTCAACTTTCGAGCAAAAAGACCCAAGCTAGCTGTCATTTATCTCAACCTGGTGGAAGATGATGAAAATGACGAAGATGACGAAGATGATGAAGATGATGAAGATAATGAGGACCCACTCGATGAAGATGATGAGGACCCACTTCATGAAGCCATCGTAGCTCAAAGAACAAGGCTGAGTGAGGAGGAGGTGTCCAACCTGTGGGACATAATTCCGCCACGTGCTGACTTTGTCGGGGTGCCATTCGTGACCCGCTTGACAAATACCATGGTTGATCGATATGATATGGTATGTTATACTTACAAATGCAAATTAATAGTGTGAATTACTTAGTGTACAGTCCAATGATATGGTATGTTGTGCGGAATCTAGTCGATGATATATATGTTTTAGTGTAGAGTTCGATCACATGCTTATTAATTGATATGTTTTTCTTATTCAGAAATTGGCAAAGAGCATATCTGTGAGTTATGGTATCGAGCCTGATGAAGAAGGCTCAGCTGGACTACGCCTTACTGCAAGGGGCTCCGTCACAACCTGTACTTACCGTGTGGACACGGACGGTCGCACACACTTAAACTCGGTTGGGTGGAAGAAATTCCTCGATGGCAAGAATCTTCGTGTTGGACAGGCCATCCTAATTACTATCAGGAACACCAACCGCCCAGGCTTGAGGATGATGATTGTCTTCGATATCATCTAGAACTACATATGTGTGTGTGGCTATATCATCTAGAACTACATATATGTGTGTGGCTATATCATCTAGAACTACATATGTGTGTGTGACTATATCATCTAGAACTACATATGATGATCGTCGTCGATATTATCTAGAACTACATATGATGATGGCCATTGATATGACCTTGTACTGCTTGAGGATGCATGTTGGCTATGCATGAAATTGTTATCTAGTACTCCCTTCGTTCCAAATTACTCGTCGTGGTTTGAACTAAAACCACAACGAGTAATTTGGAACGAAGGGAGTACTACCGCACCTAATAATGGTTTATGAATTTGATATCTACTAGCAGTACCTAGTATCTAGTATCTGAAAGGAGAACTAAAAGGGAATGGGGCAGTGGGAAAATGATGAAAGATATAGCAGTAGCGAGGGATGGCGAAATCACTACAGCTAGTTAATAGTAGCGCGTTCACAAAAAGCGCTACTGATATCGTCAACAGTAGTAGCGCGGGTTAGGGCCGCGCTACTACTATGAGTTAGATGTAGCGCCTTATTAGTAGCGCGGCCACCCGCGCTGCTGCTAGCCTTTTCCCTAGTAGTGTAAGGAGTGATGTGGCACAATGTCTTGTCAGTTTTGATATCATGACGCACGTCCTAGTTCATCTAGTCGACGAGATTGTCATTCTGGGGCCCGTATTTCTACACAATATGTTCCCCTTTGAGAGGTTCATGGGAGTCCTAAAGAAATATGTTCGTAACCGCGCTAGGCCAGAAGGAAGCATCTCCATGGGCCATCAAACAGAGGATGTCATCGGGTTTTGTGTTGAGTTCATTCCTGGCCTTAAGAAGATAGCTCTCCCTAAATCGCGGTATGAGGGGAGACTGACTGGAAAAGGCATGCTTGGAAGGGACTCAATAACATGCAGGGACGGATATTCTTGATCTCAAGCACACTACACAGTTCTACAGAACTCTACCTTGGTGACCCCGTATGTCGATGAACACAAGAACAGTCTGCACTCCAAACAGCCGGAGCAGTGCGACGACTGGATTACATGTGAACACATCAGGACTTTCAGCAGTTGGTTGGAAACACGTCTCAGAGGTGACAACACTGTTTGTGATGAGCTGTACTTGTTGTCCAGGGGACCATCTTTGACTGTATTGATTTACAAAGGATACGAGATAAATGTGAATACATTTTACACGATTGACCAAGATCAAAAGAGCACCAACCAAAACAGCGGTGTCCGCTTTGATGCAACAACCGAGAGGGGAAAGGACACATATTATGGTTACATAGTGGACATATGGGAACTTGACTACGGACATGATTTTAAGGTCCCTTTGTTTAAGTGCAAATGGGTCAATCTGTCAGGAGGCGGGGTACAGGTAGACCCACGGTACGGAATGACAACAGTGGATCTGAAAAATCTTGGGTACACTGATGAACCGTTCGTCCTAGCCAATGATGTGCCACAGGTTATCTATGTGAAGGACATGTCTACCTGACCGAGAAAAAGAAAAGATAAGGAGGCGAATACATCATACGATGAGCCAGAGCGCCACATAGTTCTTTCAGGAAAAAGGGACATCGTGGGAGTGGAGGGCAAGACAGACATGTCTGAAGATTATGAAAAGTTTCATGAAATTCCTCCCTTCAAAGTCAAGGCTGACCCCAGCATCCTGATAAACGATGAAGATTATCCATGGTTATGGCGCAATAAGCAAATGACACAAGCGAAGAAAAAGTGAAGACTTTCTCCCGCAACTATTATGATGATACCATGCCAACTTTGTAACAGACGAGTATGATACCATTGTCCGTTTTGTACATGCACATGCTATGTGGGTGAATTTATGATACCAATGCCAACTTTCAACTTTTTCAGAGTTCATTTGAAATGCTTTAATGTCTTATGGTACTAATAGAAAGTTTATATTTTTTCTAAAACTAATGGCACTAACAGAAAGTTTATAATTTTTCTAAAACTAATGGCACTAACAGAAAGTTTATAATTTTGCTGACCTAAAAGCAAAAAGAATTCAAAAATAAAGCAAAAAACAAAAGAAAATAAATAATGCAGAAAACAAAATAAAAATAGCAACAATAAGTATTTTGTTGTAAGTAGAAAAAAACAAAATAAATAAAGCAACAAAGAAAACCAAAAAACAAAAAAAGTGTTTTCAAATTTGAAAACTAATGGCACTAACAGAAAGTTTATAATTTTTCTAAAACTAAAAGCAAAAAAGAACTAAAAAATAAAGCAAAAAAATAAAAGAAAATTAATAATGCAGAAAACAAAACAAAAAGACTGGAAAAAAAATAAAAATAGCAACAATAAGTATTTTGTTGTAAGTAGAAACAAAATAAAACAAATAAAGCAAGAAAGAAAACAAAAAAAAGTGTTTTCAAATTTGAAAACTAATGGCACTAACAGAATGTTTATAATTTTTCTAAAACTAAAAGCAAAAAGAATTAAAGAAAATTAAACAAAAACAAAAGAAAATAAATAATGCAGAAAACAAAACAAAAAAACTGGAAAAAAATAAAAATAGCAACAATAAGTAAAGAAAACAAAAAAAACAAAAAAGTGCCTCCTACTGGGCCCCCACGGCCTGAATACAACTAGAAACCCTACCATGGGCCAGGATTCAGGCCCGCTGAAGGCCCAGCAGGCCCACAGGAAAAGCAGTGTCAGATTAGGCCCATAGGCCTGCAGTTCAGAGGAGTTCGAGAGAGAGGAGGCAGCAGATCTTATAAACAGGTCATCGGCGCTCCCAACTAGCGAGGTGGGACTAAACTCCCACCATCACGCCGCTGTGCAAGGCCATTGGTCTCGGTTGGTGGCACGAGCCGGGACCAATGCCACCCTTTTGTCCCGGTTCGTGGCACCAACTGGGACCAATGCCCCCCTTTAGTCCCGGTTCGTGCCACCAACCGGGACCAAAGGGCGCCGCTTCCCGCCCTTTAGACTGCCGAAAACTGGCCTTTGGTCCCGGTTGGTGGCACCGACCGGGACTAAAGGGGGCATTGGTCCCGGTCGGTGCCACGAACCGGGACCAATGCTCTTGGTATATAACCAGGACTTGTGAAAATTTCAGTTTCTCATCTCCATTTGCCCCCGACGACGCCGAGCTCATCGCCGCCAGGCTGCCCCGACGCCGCCCGCCGCCCCCGCCGTCGTCGTCGTCGTTGCTCGTGCCCATCGTCGTTGTCGCCCGCGCCCTCACCGTCGCCCGCGCCCCTGCCCCGACTCGCGTCGTCCCAGCCTGTCGCCCCGTCGTCGCCGACGCCCGCGCCCCTACCTCGACGCGCGCCGCCCCGTCCCGCCCCCGTCACCGTCGCCCGCACCCCTGCCCCGACGCGTGCCGCCCGTGCCCGCCCTCACCGTCGCCCGCGCCCCTGCCCCGACGCACGCCGCCCCGGCCCGCCCCCGTACGTCGTCGCCGTCGCCCTGCCTCGCCCTTCGTCGACGTCGACCCTATCCCGAGCACGCACCCACTGCCCCGTCGCCATCCTCGCCGACCACCCCGCAGTCCTCCTCACCTTGGTCCGGCCGGCGCCCTCCCTAGCATTTTTTTTTCATATATATGCTTGTTTTTTTTTCATATATATGCTTGTTTTTTATATATATGATGATATATATGCTTGTTATCATAATTGTTTTTGTTCATATATATATATATATATATATATATATATATATATATACGTAATGATTTTTTATCGAATATGATGTTTTTTCATAGATGATCACATATATGATGTATGCACGGATGTGGATGAAATATGATGTTTTTTTGTTCATAGAACATGATGTTTTTTATTCACATTTTTTTTGTTTATGAGAGAGGAGGGGACATCGAGGGATCATAGATGTATTTTTTTCAGAATTTTCTATCGTGCATAGACGGATTTTATACCACGGGAGCATCCCCTCCCTATCGTTGCAAAAGTTGCTAAGTTATATTAAGAAGGACATGGGGGGGGTCGATATACCCCCTCCCCGATAATATTATTTTCATGTACGTATGTCGTGTTGATATAAACTCCCGATAACTTCAACACGTCGGGGGGTCGATATACCCCCTCCCGATAACTCCAACACGAGGGGGGTCGATATACCCCTCCCGATAACTTCAACACGTGGGGGGTGGTCGATATACCCCCTCCCGATAACTTCAACACGAGGGGGCCGGGGTCGATATACCCCCTCCCGATAACTTCAACACGTGGGGGGGGTCGATATACCCCCTCCCCAATAATATTATTTTCCCATGTACGTATGTCGTCGTTGTTGATATAAACCCCTCCCGACAACTTCAACACGTGGGGGGTCGATATACCCCCTCCCCGATAACATTATTTTCCTGTGTATGTGTCGCATCATTGTCGATATAACCCCCTCCCGGATAACTTCGACATGAGGGGCGGTCTATATATATACCCCCTCTCGACCGTGATAACTTATACCACGGCAGCACCCCCCTCGGCCCTCTCGCTCGACCAAAACTCTCGAGGACACCCAAACCCTAGAGAAAAAACGATGTTGGTCTCCTACCCCCTCCCGTCGCGCCCCTACCCGACAAACTCAATCAAGGCCACCCAAATTTACCAAGTTAAAAGAGCGTTGTCGTCGAGGCCACCCCAAACCCTTGAAGCGTTGTGTCGAGGCCACCCCAAACCCTTGAAGCGTTGTCTAGGCCACCCCAAACCCTAGAGAAGCAGCATCGAGGCCACTAACATGATTCCTTATTGTGATTAGCTAGCTAGTTCTATGTTTTCCACTAATATATATCCATCTGTACCATGTTTGAATAATAATTGACATGTTGTAAATATTTGCAGAAACTATTGAGCACCCCCGAGACGAAGCAACAGAAGCGATGTTGGGGGACATAATCGCATAAGGAAGTGATGGAATTGCGTCATTTCTCAACGACACCGATGGTCAGGAAGGACTGGATGAAGAAGAGGGCTATGTTCATGATGGCTCCGGTCCATTAATGCCGGTACAAGAAGAGGGCTATGTTCATGATGGCTCCGGTGACCCAATGGAGGTACAAGAAGGAGACCGTGCTGACTGCTCCGGTGACCGAACCGAGTCCGGCCAGGTATATATATATTAGTTAAGCCCGTGCTGACTAGTTAATTGATGCATTCATTGTTTTGGTATATGTACACATATTAATTAACTCTCGTCTTTCTTCCTTTTTCTAGCCCTCCGGATCGAGCACAACTTCGGTAAGGAGACGAGGCCCGAAGAAAAAGTTGAGCTCGGATGAAAGGTTTGAGATCACAGCAATCGCGTCCGACGGTGAACCGATTGAACCCATCCAGGCAAAGAACGCATTTTCTGCTCAGTGCGGGGTTCTTGTTAGGGACGAGATCCCGATCAGCATCCACCAATGGTATAAGCCTAAGGAGGAAGACCCTGAGGTGTCTTATGTCAATGATATGCAGAAAGATGATCTTTGGACTGAGCTGAAGGCAAATTTCACCCTACCGCCAGAGGAGGATCTGGAGAAGCCAGTTAAAGAGCAATTAATCAAGTCTTGTGCTCTTAAGAAGATGGCAAGCCTATTCAGGAGGTGGAGGAAAGAGCTGAACAAGTTTGTCGACAAAGAAGAGACACCAGAATTCATCGACAAATATGAGAAGATCAAAGATCACTGGCCCGCACTTGTGGCCCACAAGACATCGGAAAAGAGTAAGAAGATGTCGGCGACAAACAAGCAAAATGCTGCAAAGAAGCAGTTTCACCATCGCATGGGGTCAAGTGGCTACCTCAAAGCCCGGCCTAAGTGGTCCAAGGCTGAGAATGATCTGCTTGATAAAGGGATCGAACCAGAGACAATGAACTGGCCAGACCATTGCCGGACTTGGTTCTTCGGGGCTGGCGGAACCTTGGACCCTGTATCAGGGAAGTGCCGTTGGACGGACGAGCAACTGAAAATACCAGTCAAGAGGCTTCAACACTATATCGATGCAGCGCAGCAAGGGACGTTCGTTCCAGACAGGGAGAAGGACGAGCTCAAAATGGCCCTCGGGAATCATGGGCACCCTGGACGGACACGAGGCATGTCAGGCTCCATTCCGTGGAAGGTTGGTTTTCCAGACGCAGGGGGTTACAAAACCCAGGAGAGGAGGAAGAAACTGGAGCAGAGCCAACTGCAGGCGCTGCACGAAAGGGTAATGGGGCTAGAGGAACGAGAAGTAGATCGCAGCAAACGACCTGCCGAAGCTTCCCCCGAAGCTACCCTGCCATCTCAGCGGAGAAGCAGCGTGGCTTCCACTGAGCTGCTTCAGCTGGAGCATGTCTTGACGGCTCCTGCCAGCTATCCCGTGGATACTATCACGGAGTCTCAAAATTGCCACATTATGACGCAATGGATTAATTTGAAGGTCAAGGTGGCTGTTGGCTCTGTTTATCCTACTGAACCCGGTGCAAATTTTCACTACCGGCCCATTCCAGAAGGATATGCTAGGGTGATGGTGGATGAAATAATGGAGGGATTTGCGGACCTCCAGCTTGACCACCCTACCGGTGAAGGGGAGACTAGGCTGGGTTCTGCTCTGAAGACTCCATGCCTATGGCGGAAGGAGGTCATCAACCTTCCGAACTGGACGCCTCCGCCTCCTCCTCCTCCTCCGGCGAGTCAGGGCACTCCGCCTCCTCCACCGCCTCCTCCTCCGGTGAGTGACGATCAGGGCACTAGGCCTGCTTCTCCGGCGCGTGGCGGCACTCCGCCTACTTCTCCGCCTGCGCCGGCGCGCCCAAGCAGCCAGCAGCCTCCTCCTTCTCCACCTCGCCAGCAAGGGCGAAAGAGACCCGCCACCGCCCCGGCTGCTCCGACGCGTCGTAGTCCTTCCCCTCCGCCTCGTAAGCAAGCACGAAAGAAGACAGACGTCGCAGCCACTCCGTCTGCTCCGGCGTCTAGCAGTACAGCCAGAGGCGGGAGGCAATACAGATACGGTCCTTCTCTCAAGCCTCTAAAGAAGTGACCATACGAGAGGACCGAGGAGGAAAACGCGAATATCGTGCAGGCCGAAGTGGACGACTTCTTTGAAGGGTTGAAAGCAAAGAGACATCCACCTCCAGAGGAGAAGGTAGATCCGGTGAAAGCAAAGTGCACTCTCGACGCCCTGAGGAAACCAGCAAAGTCTCCGCCGAGAACCAACTATGAGCGCATTACTGAACAGACATATCTCCAAGCGGAGCGGTCAAGAAGTACTGTCAGACATCAAAGGTCAAGAGAACGAGCAGCTACGAAACAAATTGCCCAACTCGGCGAACAAGCAAATCAATCGTGCCCCCCGCTCAATGTGTCTAGCAGCGACATCGCGCTAATGCTCCAGGGACGATGGCCGGTTATGGCAATCTTGCAGATTACCTGCCTGACGATCAACTTCCTGATTTCATGGAGGTGGACGAACACATATACGAGTACAGGAAGCCTCTCGTCAAAGATGAAAAATCTCTAACAACGACGATGCGAAGATTCCATAATTGGTACATGAAAACCTGCAGAGAGTCTGGGGGGACGAATAGTTTGTATCTGAGAATTAAAGAGGAGCATGACCTCGTTGGAACTAATCTGTTACATGTTCCATTTGAGGAGTTCTTCGAGTTCTTCAATCAAAAGGCCCTCGATAAATTAACAGTCTTTTGCTACTGTTTATAAGTACTATTTCTGTCATTAAGTCTCTATATATAGCTCAGCTGTTTCATTGCATGTATTTATAATTAATTATCCTCAATATATTAAGCAGATTGAAGATCGTCGAGTGCAGAAAACAAGAAATGTATGATATTGGGTTCATTAACACAAATATCATAGATGAAATTCAGGTTAAAAAGCATGCCGAAGAGGCCGAGGCGAACTTGCTACAATCGTTGATCAAAAATCAAAACAAAGATACCATACTCTTTCCTTACAACTTCAAGTGAGTGTTACTTTCGTGTGCATATTCGGTTTCCCTTATTACTCGAGCGAGGTTATAGTAATGTAATTGATGAGTTATGCATGCGTGCGCAGCTTCTACTATGTTCTTCTGGAGATTAAGCTTGAGAGGGGACTAGTTAGACTCGAGACGAAAAGATTCCGGAACCTATGCGGACATGACTAAATTGTTCAACAAGTAAGTTCAATCGATCATTATCGCACCATATCGACAACTTTTTGTTCATTTCCTGATATCTCAAGTAATAATGATTATTTTCTTTGTCTTGCAGGGTTTGGAACCAGTTCACCGCAGAAGCTCCGGGACTGCCGAAGGAGCTGCGATATACATACCCGAAAGTAAGTACTACTGGCTAGCTAGTTGCGCGCATCTCCCGTTGATTCTATAGCTATACTTTCATCAATGCCATTTATAATGCTTCATTATCAGTTTGATTGACCTCCGTTTCTCGTAAAGTGCTTGTGGCAGGAACAAGGGAATGATTTCTGTGGATACTACGTATGCGAGTTCATCTACAACACGACTTTGAAAAATAAGCGGGGCTACTCTAAAAGACAATATGAAGTGCGTAAGCAATAATATTCACAAGTTCATTTTACTACACCATCATTTCTGTTGAGTTTCATTCATATATATGTATTAATTAACCCCCTTCTTCAAATTAGACGTGGCAGATGCGGAATGAACTCCTAGAACAAGATCGCATGAAAGCAATTCAAGAGGAATTGGCGGGATTCTTTCTTGACCACGTCATCAATAAAGCCGGAGAATACTATGTGGAAGTTGATTTCAATTGCTAGGGGATTGTAAGAGATCTTACATATTGTATATGTATGTAACCAGTAGCGTCGGATAGATAATACGAAAACTTGTTTTTCGACCAATCTCTCGGAGAAGGAGAGGTCGATCGATCACTTCTCTCGGTATGCATGACAAAATTCTGTACTTAATGGTTCCCTTCATTTTCCTACTAGCTAGCGTGTCGAGGGCCTCTCTATGTATAGTACGTAGCGTCGACCAAGCACGGACATAAGAGGGGACACTTCTCTTTATTAATTAGCTAGCTAACACAATATATGAAACACCTAAATTAACCCCCCAAAACCCCCAACCCCCCCCCTTAAAAAAACAAAAACCCCGGCCACTGAAATGCTGACGCGTGGATGCCTTTTGGTCCCAGTTGGTGCCACCAACCGGGACCGAAGGCCCTCTTGCCTGGGCTCGGCGCACCGAAGGCCCTCACTGAACATGTCCCAGTTCGTGTTAGAACCGGGACTAAAGGTTTAGGGCATTAGTAACGACCCTTTAGTCCCGGTTCATGAACCGAGACAAAAGGCCCTCACCAACCGGGACTAATAGGTGTTTTTCTACTAGTGTATGTGTCCCATAAATCTTTTCATAAGTATACATGGAGTATGCATCCCACATATGTCGTAGAATTGACGTTCCGACAAGTGTAATTTGGATCGCAATACAAGGCAGACGTCATATCTGAGGTCCCTCCCGAGTGAATAATCCGTTCGCTGGGGCAGAGAGGACCAAGCAAACCAAAACTTTCGTACGTTGAACCTCTAACCCCAGTACAACCTGACATTCCTTTTAATGATTCCCCCTCCTATAATCATCCTATAAACCAAAAACAAAAAACCCAATTTCATGCTATTAGAACCAAGCCTAATATTGTTATTTGGACATGACTTTGAATGTCAAAACTAAAATAAATCAAAATGTTATAAGATAAATAATAAAACTACCATCTTGTTCAAATGAATCGGATAAACAAATGCCCCAAAAAATGAAATTCACAATGCCTTAAGAAATACAAACAACCAGGTAGTGGGTGTGTATTCGTACAAAAGTTTGCTAAGTCTAAAATATCTTATACACACACAAAATAGTCATGATGGTTGTATGTAAAATGCCATATATGAAATGTTACACTTGCCATGCATACGAAATTAAAAACATAACAATCATGTATGAACATAGAAGTTGCCACTGTTTCAAATAATATGATGGCAAAATTGCTTGAGAAGAAAATTTGTGAAAAGTCTCATGAAAAGACCATTGTCGTGCGACGTACGCGATAATTTGCCATGGTATACAAACCAAATTTACAATGCTTTGTTCAACAAAATTTGCCATGCTCCAAAAAATTCCAAACAGAAATTTATGATGGTTTATAAGATATAAAAATGGCCTCGTTTAGAAAAACTAAGTTTTCCATGGTCCAAACAATAAATTTACCATGGACCAAAAAAACAACTTGTTGTGGCACAAAAAGATCAATCTTTTGCCATGGTCCAAAATATAAATTTGCCATGATGACATAATGAAAGCAATACCATGGGTTATTTGGTAAATTTTGCAAAGCCCAAAAGAAAAGAAAATTGCATCATCCATAAAGTAAGAATTTGGGGAAAAAATCCAAATATAAATAAATTTACAAATGGTCCAAAAAAGGAAATTAGCCATTTCCCATAAAAAAAATTGCCATTGTTAAAGAAATAGATTTGCCATTATCCACAAAAGAAACTTGCCATTGCAAAAAAGTGACATTTGCCACCGTCAAAGAAATAACTTTGCCATTGCGAAAGAAAACTATTTGCCATTGTCAAAAAAGAAGATTTTCCATTGTCCATATTTGCCATAGTCCACAACAAGAAATTTGACATGGCCTCAAAATAAAATTGCATCCAAATAAGTAATTTGTCATGGTATAAAAATAAATTTGCCATGATAGAGTACGAAAAGAAGGATCTCTAAATAATGGCAAACATGGAAAAGGTCTTGTCATTGCAAAAAAAAATTAAAAAATTTGACAAATTCGTTTAAGTAACCATGGAAATATTCTTCAAATTGCTATGGCAAATACACAACAAAAGCTTTCATCATGGCAACATATGCTTTTAGTTGCCATGGCAACACATCTTGAAATAAAATTCCTAGCTTTAAAAGGCAGAATGGACCCCATGGCCATGATGTATAATTTTCTCGGTTTTGAAACAACTATAAATAGCAGCAACAATCAACTAGTCAACCAATCACACTCAACAAAACTGAGTGCAAGAAGCTAAAAATTTAGAGATTGTAATAGTACATTGACATGGCAAACAATCTCTATTTCATTGTAATTTGACATGGTATACAAAATTAAACGATATCAAATTCATGAGAAATGTAGAAAAAAATGCTACAAATTAGAGATCATTTTTCATGGGAAATTTAGAGATCTCTAATACGTGGCAAATTTAGGGAACATAGTGCATTGACATGGCAAAACGATCTCTAAACATGATAAGCAATTTGCCATGGCGACTATTTACTAAAGAAAACTTTAAAAGTTTGTAAATTTGCCATGTTAATTGATGATATTTTGCTCTGTTTCTGCGCTACTACAAAATAGCAGGAGCAATCAACTCATCAACCAAATCCAGATCAAACACACTCAAAGAAACTATCATGGACCAGCAGCAATCGAAACTAATGGAAGAAGGATTAGAACATGGTGAATCATCATCGTTCCTTTTCCTTTAGCAGTTCACTGAGGAGGCACTCGCTAGATTAGAGGTACAACTTCTCTGTGCCTATGGAGGCACCAGAAGACGAGCACGAGGAAGAGGTGCCAGAACTCCTGTTTCTGCCTGTCGATGATGCACCACCCCCAACACTTGCGCCGCCGCGTCCCAGACCAACACATCCATGTCCCCGCCGCCGCCCCTGTATAGGAGGACGACACCATAGCCTTCCTAGCCACCATCGCCTCCCACACACCGTTGCGTTCGGCGATGCACCACTGCACCCTCCCACACCGATGGCCACACCACCACCATCGTGCATCCCGGCAACGCCCTGTTCCACACGCTACTACCGCCGCGAGCCCACCCTGCCTCCACTCCGTGTTGCGCGTGTGAAGAAATGTCGGGAATCACATGGAATTGAATGGATCTGCGGGATGGCGCTGTCGCCGCAGCGTCGTCGTCGCGAATCGCCAAGGAAATAGTTGTCGGCGGGCAGATGAGAAGAGGAAAGTGGGAGGGGGGGATGAGAGAGGGAGTGGACTTCAGACACAACGCCAGTGAGTCCTATAGGATGACATGGCGTAAGCCTTGCGCCATTGTCTCTGCGAAATGATCGGACGACCGGGACCACGTTCGCTCCAAATCACTATAAATCCGACGTCAAATTATAGTGTTTATTACATGATTTTTCCGTCCGCACCCCAGATTTGTTTGGTGTCCTCCCACCAAGTCACCCAAGGACAAAAGTACAAGGGAGAGATGTATAACACGAAGGAGTGACGCGCACAATCACGCCAATGGAAATTACAGCTCCTGGCAGGGAGAATCTTCCAATTTGGCACTCTCGATTCCCCATTTCAAATGACGACTGCAATGACCTGCAACGGGCCGTATGAGTTGTACTGTAAACTTGATAGTGGGCAGAGCGAGTACGTGTCGACAGAGTGGCAGGGTGTGGGAGGGGTCTGCGCTAGCCAGGCGTCGCCGTACGGTGGCAGTAATATTAATACAGTAGCGCTCCTTCGATAATTATTTGACAGGGTAGATCTGTCCCGCACAGTTCACCATTATCTCTCCGTCGTTTTCTCTCCCATTGAAAGCCCCAACAGCCCAGGAGACTCCCAGCATGTTTTGTTAGGGTTCTGGTGCAATCCAATCCAAGGTGTTCGAGAGAGTGGATTATTATCTTTCTTTTCTGATGGTTTTTTGTAGCATGGTCTGCATGCTGATACTCTACCACACAATCTAGTAGGAGTAGTAGTAAAATCAATAAACCATACGCGCACATGCATTACGTACTAGACCGAGAGGAAGAACAGTGAATGGATCGACAGTTTGAACCGACGCAACGCCCCACAGCTCCACCACAGAAGCAGACAGCGAAGGTACCCCTACCTACCAGGCCAGCCAGCGTTGGAACGAACCTGATCGATGAGTTAAAAGCACCAGGAGTCCTACAACTTGCTCTGAATGTGATGGTTTAGTCCTAGAACTTGCAAAATGACCCTACACAGTCCCACAACTTGCTCCAAATGTGCAAATCTAGTCCTGACCAATCAGAGAGCGCCATGTGGACGTGTGGGTGCACACCCGGTCAGCTCCTGCCATTTTGCAAAGACCCCCCTGGCATTTTGGTGAATCAACCCGCACTACAACAGCAGCAGAGCACCTGAATTTATTAAGCGCATTTATTCTGTCGAGGGGAACTCATGTGCCTATCGCAACTCATTCTTCTTCTCCATCTTTCTCTCTGTCGGCGCTCGAGCGGCCGTTGCTGACGTCAGCAACAATGGCTGCCTCGCCGGAGCTGTCCGGCGGTCCAGTGCCGCCTCCATCGGCTCATCTTGTCCGGCCGCCATCAGTCTTTCCTCCAGATTATGGTGAGCTCCTCTTCTCTGCACCTCCTCTGCCTTGTTCCGTTTCTTGATTTTGCCGGGCGCAGTACGGCCTCATACGGAAGGCATATTTGGTTGATTCAAGCTTGTTAGTTGTTTCGATCTTGCAAGGTGGCAATCTTATCACGGGTTATGAGCGATGCATTTACTATAGGGTTATGAGCTAGGGTTTACTCTTCATCGTCATGGGTTCGTTGAAGAAGGTGAAGAAGATGGGGTTTTGGCAGTAAGCTAGGGTTGTGTGATATGTTTTATTTCTTGTGTGAGATTGGCATGTTGTGTTCTGTGCATTCACTTACCATGTCAATCTGAATGTGTTCAGTTAAGTTTTACTGAATTTTTAACTGAACTTGGGCAGTTCATGTTCAGTTAACTGAATATCTCTCTTTTCGGTATGCAGTTTGTGACTCAGCAATGGGACAGAGTGTTCACACTCCTTTCTTTACACTTGAGCTGCAACATGGTGGTCTTTTCTGTGGATCTATCAGTGCCCCAGAGTATTATAACTCTTCTTTGGAGGTCCTTGACTATGTTGATGCTTGCACATTTTCATATGCATTCTTAGAAGAACACCTGAAATGGTTGGGATATCCTGCTAATGAGCACATTATTTACTGGTGTTTACCTGAGAAAACACTTTCAGATGGCTTGGTGAGAATTAAGGGTGATGAGGATTTGCACATCTTATCACAGCTAGTGCTCAGCACAAAGTTCTTTCAATTATGGTTGACCATGCAGACTTCATTAGCAATTTGAGAGAAGATTTGATATTGAAGCTGCCATCTGTTGCAAGCCCTGTCATAATGGCCAACTCAATTGTTGGTGCAAGCAGTGCAGCATCTGGTCACAGCATTATATCAGTGAATGTTCAAGATCCAATTTCAAAGGTTGCATTTGATGGGACAGAAGAAGATGATGTTCTGACAGATTTGCTTAATTCTGTTGCTGACCCAAATTTGCTGACATATTATGCAGAGCTAGACCTGTTTAATGGTGCAGAGCAAGAACTCCTTAATGCTGCAGAGCTAGACCAGCTTAATGCTGCAGAGAGAAATGTGATGGTTGCTGGTGCAGAGCCAAATTTGCAGTCTGAAAATGTTGAGCTGCCAGATTCAGACTTGAGTGACAGTGATTATGACATAGATGATGGAGATGATGATCTTTATGAACACAACATTGACTTTGATGTTGATGAAGAGGCTGAGCAAGAGGAGGTAGAGGTTGAGCCTGAATATGTACTTGAAGATGAAGATCTCAACCTCTCCACTGAAGCACAAGACCAACTGAATTACAAATTCAAAGCTTTCAATTCCAAGGTGGACATGAAATCCCCTGTATTTAAATTAGGTATGGTATTTGCTGATGTGGTTGAGTTGAGGAAAGCTCTCAAGGCCTATTCAATAAGGAACAGAGTGCAGATAAAAAAGCTGAAGAATGACAAGATCAGACTGGAGGCAGTTTGTCAGGGTGGTGGTTGCCCATGGGTGCTTAAGGCTGGAAATGACAACAGGACTGGAGGTTTTGTCATCAAGAAATACAATGGATTGCATAAGTGCCAGAAGAAGTGGAAGTTAAAGGATATGACAGCAAAATTCCTATGCAATTTTTTCATTGATGAGTTCAGAGATGACCAGAAGATGTCCATTGGAAAATTTTCAAGGAAAATAAGAAAGGAATTCAATGTTACTCCTAATAGATGGAAGCTTGCTGCTAGGAAGCAAGCACTTAAGGAGATACATGGTGATGAGGAAGAGCAGTTCAGCAGGCTATGGGATTATGGGCATGAGCTAAGGAGCAAAAACCCTAGGTCTACATTCCTGCTAACAACTACACTTGTCAAAGATACAAAATTTCCAATGGGCAGAAAATGTTTGAAAACATTATATTAGTCATATGATGCTTGTAAGAGAGGATGGCTAAAGGGTTGCAGGCCTATTCTCTTTATTGATGGTTGTCACATGAAAACAAGGTTTAAAGGAGTGCTCCTTAGTGCTGTAGGAATTGATCCTAATGACTGCATTTTTTCCATTGCAATGGGCTGGGTGGAAATAGAATGCAAAGGTTCATGGGAGTGGTTTTTGACCACTTTAAAAGATGATCTAAACATTACAAACACAGCTCCTTTCACAGTTATGAGTGACAAGCAGAAAAGGTTAATAAATGCTGTGCACAAGGTTTGGCCAGATGCAGAACACAGGTTTTGTGTGAGGCATATTTACCAAAATTTTAATGAGAAGCACAAAGGAGAGGTACTGAAGCAAGATCTGTGGGCCATTGCAAGATCACCAAACAAGGTGAAGTGGAGAGAGAACTGTGAGAAAATGGATGATCACTGCCAAGCTGCCTTCCACTGGACAGAGAGGCTTGGGCCAAACACATGGTGCAAGGCATTCTTCAGGGAATTTCCCAAATGTGACATTCTTCTGAACAACAACTCTGAAGTGTTTAACAGCTACATTCTTGATGGCAGAGAGATGGCAGTGCTTAGTATGCTTGAATATATCTTCTACAAGATCATGCACAGGCTAGTTAGTAAACAAAGGGAAGCTATAGAAAAGTGGGTAGGGCAGAGAATATGCCCAAAGATTCAGAAGAAATTGGATAAGAATACAGAGTTTGCTGCAAACTGCCATGTATCTGAAGCTGGCCAACAAATGTTCAAAGTACAGTCTGGTAACAATAGTTACACAGTTGATCTTGCTTTGCACACATGTGATTGCAGAAGATGGCAGTTGTCTGGCGTACCATGTGGTCATTGCATAGCATGTTGCAGGGAGGAGAGGATTAACCCAGTGACAATGGTTCATGATTGCTATACAGTTTAGACATATCTCAAGGCATATGGATACACTCTTGTTCCTCTTGCAGACCCAAAGCATTGGGAGAAACAAAATGGGTACAAGGTGCATCCACCAGTGTTTACTAAACAGTTGGGAAGACCCAAGAAGAATAGGAAGAAGGCACCAGAGGAGAAGATCAAGAATGGTGTTAGGGTTCTGAACAGAAAAGGTGTGACAATGCACTGCTCAATCTGTGGCAGAGCTGATCACAACAGAAAGGGGCACTACAAATGGCAGGAAAGTCTCATTCAAGAGGGGATAGAGGTGGTTGATGAAAGCTATGATGACCCTACCTTTCTTCAGGTACATGCATTTGTACTGTTTGTTGAACTTAACTACATAGCTAGCACTTAACTACATAGAACTTAATGTGTTAAATGAATATGTGCAGAACATTTTCCCAAACAATGTAGACCCTCTATTGGATCCAATTGAGTCATCAACTAGTATGGTTTTCACCATGGCTCAAAGGGAAATTGCTACAAGAGCTCCTCAAAGGGCATATGGCCCATTGCCACAACAGTCTGCCTTTGTTGCTGCTGCTGGTGCTGCTATTCCTCAGCCAGTGGTCACCACAGAGATGCTCATTGGTAGGCAGACAAGGGCAAACACAATAGCTCAAAGAGAAGAAGGAAGAGCAAATAAAAGACAAAGAAATGCAGGCAGAGGCAGAGGTGCAGCTCCAGCTCCTGGCAGAGGCAGAGGTGCAGCTCCAGCTCCTGGCAGAGGCAGAGGTGCAGCTCCAAATGCAGGCAGAGGAAGAGGTTCTGCTCCAAATGCAGGAAGAAGAAGAGGTGCTGCTCCAAATGCAGGCAGAGGAAGAGGTGCAGCTACAGCAGCTCCAAATGCAGGAAGAGGAAGAGGTGTTGCTCCAGTTGCAGGGAGAGGAGGTGTTCCAGGTGAGAGGGCATGGTGGCTGTTGTTTGGAGATCAGATTGAGAGCCAAATACCTGATCTCAATGCACCTGCTGAAGATCTGAATGCAACTGCTCCCTGATTAACTTGCTGTTGCATGTGCCATTTTTTGTAAAGGCCAAAAGTGATGTAGCTTTAAGAGTGGCCTGCTAAGTATGCCAAACAGTGGCTTGAAGTGGCAAGATTTGCCTTCTTTTGGTGGCAAAACAGTGGCATTCATTGCCCTTTTTGTAACTTAAGTAAACTTGCTCTAAGAGCTAAATGAGCATTCTGTTAATTCCTAAATGTGCATTCTGTTGTAGTTAAAGTAATTTCTGTTGTAGCTAAATGAGCATTCTGTTAATTCCTAAATGTGCACAATGAGCTAGCTGTTCTGAATGTGCATAGTGATGTAGTTAAAAAAAGTAAAAAAAAATGTTTGACCTGGGGCTCGAACCCAGGACCTGGGGTTTATAACGCTGCGTGCAATGCCAGTGGGATAGAGCTAGTGATTTGGTCTACTAGAAAATTGGGATGTACATATTGTTTTATTTGTGGTCCTGCTAGTTAAGCGTGCGATACGACTTCTATCTGACGAACGAGGGTACGATAGCCACCTGCCGTTTCGGTTTCCTCTCTTTAAGACGTGGCGACCTGCCGTTCTCCCTCTCCACTCACCGCTCCCCCACTCACTGTTCCAACCACCCAAAAAACTTCGCCACTCTCCTTCTCGACGACCACGCCACCGCCGCCGCCATGGACCAGAGTCTCGGATGGCAGAAAGCCGTCGAAGAGCTGGCCGGCGACAACCCGGAGATTCGCGCGCAGTACAGAGAGATCGCGCGGTGGTTCCCAAGTGTTCGGATGATGACGATCCACTCGCGCGGTCTCGTCAAGGTGATGGCGGAGGATGAGAAGCGCCGTGCCCTCCCCGGCGGCATCAACGTTCCTCCGGCGACCATCCTCCTCTGGGCAATGCGCGAGGTTCAGCGCTCCCCCGACCCCAGGCAGCGCGCCCGCTGGTGGATGTACCGCTCATCCACCACGGCACCGGCCCAGCCGGATGCAGAGCGCGTTGCGTCCAGGACCGAGCACTTCGACGACTTCGTGCTTGCCCTGCCGGCGCCCGTCAACACCAACTACTGGGACCGTCAAGGTCCATCTGTCCTCCTCGGGCCATACGACGACTCCGACGATGAGTCATCTGACGAGGAGGTGCCGGAGGTGGTCGTGCTGTCAGACGATGAGCCGGAGGTGCAGATGGTTGCGCCGGTCGGGGCCGCCGTGCAGGGTGGCCGCAACGTTCCCATTGAGGTGGACGACCTGCCAGATCTGCCTGAATCCGTTATCATCAAGCAGGAGGCTGAGGAGCAGGAGTTGGCGCCGGCTGTTCAGGAGGTTAAGAAGAAGAAGAGAGCAGCAGCTGTTGTGGAGGTGCGCCGATCCGAGCGCCTGAAGCAGCTCAAGAAGTGAAATATGATCCGAGCGCCTGAAGCTGCTGGGTCTGAAGATGGTGCTGCTTAGGTATGCTGTTATATCACAGCATATAAGTTAGAAATATGATGCAGTTAGGTAGGTATGCTGATATACATGACAGCATATAAGTTAGTAAGATGGGCATGTTAGCTAGGTATGCTGCTATATCATCACAGCATATAAGTTAAAAATCTTTTGGACATTCTATGGTCAGGTGTCAGTTATGTGGTTTGGAAAGTGGACTAAATATGTATGCATGAAGTTGGTATGCAACTGGAGTGCTCTGAATCTTGCAAATGTGTTGTGTTGCAGTGTTGTGCTACAAATGTTGCATACATTGCTGCTTTATTTGTTTCTTTCTGCATGTGGAGCACTTACTATAAAAAGCATTCTGTACTTACATATGGTACATCATGCAGAAATTCAATTCAGATAAGTTAGATTCAGTTTGGTTAAAATTCAGGTTAACATGCAGTTCAGTTAAGTTAAATTCAGAGTATTAGGTTAAAATGCAGTTAAAATTTGTACAATTGTGCACATTTCACTGAACTGAATACAATTGAGTTGAATTTAGTTGAATTTCACTGAACTGACAATTTAGTTGAGTTTCACTGAACACAAAGTGGGCCTAATAATGGGCTTGTTTATTACTTTTGACACTAACATTTGACTCTAATATTGGGCCTACCTACCACCATAAATCTACTACCTACCTACCAGCCACCTTTTCTACTATATATAGCACCCCCAAATTGCCACAAACAAAGCCAAACCCAAACACAATACCTTCTCCTCCCCCTAGCCGCCAGAGAAAACCCTAGCATAGATGGATCTTGGAGAGGTCGTCGATGGGGAAGAACAGGCGCCAAGGGTAGCCAGGCGTAGAGAGGCAAGAAGGAGGGAGAGAAGGCACCTAGCTCAGCGGATCCTTGCAGCACGCAACCGCAAGGACATGGAGCAGTTTCTTGAGGCGTTCCCCCAGGGCTCAAACCCTAGTGATGATGATATCATCCACTGGGCAAGGAGGAGGGCCAATTTCCATCCGTTTCAGGTCACTAGGATGAGGTGGAGTAGGATTCTGTATCCAGATGATTGAGCTATCTAGATCCTCTTTGCTATCTAGAATGATTTCTGTGGGCAGTGCTACCTTAGTATCTATGAGCTTCAGTGTATGCAATGTATGCAATGTGATTCAGTGTATGCAATGTATGCAGTAACTTAATGAAATAATGGATCTACATTTATGTGCAAGCCTGTCCAATGTATGCAATAATGGATCTACATGTATGAAACTTTCGGTTAACTGAACAAAGAACACTGAATCTAGATTGAGATAACTGAATAATATACTGCATATTAGGTAACTGGCAGAGCATATATAATCCAAATAACATACTGCATATTAGGTATTGCAGCAAATAGTACAGTGCATCTGCATAGAGGGCATCAAAGATAACCCAAATTAACTAAACAAGTCCACTCATAATCATTAACTAAATTCAATTACAACACCAATGAATCACTCAAATTCATCTAGCAGATCCCTAACCTTCCTTATCTTGCACTTGGTGTCCTCTTTATGCTTGAACAGATCACCAATCATATACTCTAGCTTTTTTATCTCTTTTTTCAACTGATCCCTTTCTTCCTTCAATTTGTCCCTCTCTTGCTTCATCTCATCCCTCTCTTTCTCTGCCTTAGCCCTGACCACCTGATGAATGTTGGTAACTGATTTGTCAGCCATTCTCTTCTTCTCAAGTTCTATCTTTAGGTCAGACAGATGAAGCCTTGTGTTGCCCAATTCAGTAATTGCCTGCTCTTTGTCAGCCACCATCTTAGCAAAATCAAGTTTGAAAAACCTTAGATCTTTTTCCATCTGTTCCTTCTCTTTCACAACTCTCACATTTTCTTCAGCCTGAACAACAGCTTCCCTGATCCTGGTTGTGACCTCCTCTTCATACATGGCCCAGATCCTAGCTAGACTGGTCCTCAATTGTGGAGGCCACTCTGGGTCAACCCAACGAACATAGGGGCATTTAGGCCCAACCTAAATTTTAGGAGGAAATGCATAATTCAGTTAACTGAATAAAAAAACAGTAACACTGAATCAAATTTCAGTTAACTGGTCAAAACTAAGTAAAACTGAATCAAAATTCAGTTAACTCACTGAATCAAAATGCAGTTAACTAACAGCACATTCATGCCTATTTTCACACAGCCATTTCAGCATTCTTAACAACTAAGTATTTAAACATATAAATAAGCTAAATGGCACAGAACAGAACTATGCACATGCAACAGAGATGGCACAACAGAGCAAGTTCAATATGTAAATAAATGGCCAAAGCATGTACAACCATGAACATGTACTACAGCACTACCATCTCAATCTACAACAAGGAACATGTACTAACCTTTTGTGCACAACCAAGAAATCTTCTTCCACTGTCAATAGACTCAAATGCAACAAGCTTCTCACACACTGCTTGGTGCTCACACCTATCAGGTAGATCTGCAGCAAGGCCTGCCCAATCGGTGCTCTCAATAGTGCGAGGCCCCTACAACCAAATCTGGTAAGAAATCCCATTTTGACTAACCCTAGATGCCAGATGAAGGTTGACAAGATCTCACCGGACTTGTGACCGAGTCGCCACCTGACGAGCACGAGCTGGATCCGGAATCACTCCATGAAACCATGGCCGCTTGCTTCCTTGCCGGCGGCGGCGGCGGCCTGGACAGCGGCGACGAGCTGCGGCGACGAGCAGAGAGCAGAGCAAGAAAAGAGAGAGTGACTGAGCTGCGACTTGTCTGGATCGGGGGGGCAGAACGTGCGGCAGTTTAATTAATTCAACTGTTTTCGTGGGTAGTGCGGGTTGATTCACCAAAATGCCAGGGGGGTCTTTGCAAAATGGCAGGAGTTGACCGGGTGTGCACCCACACGTCCACATGGCGCTCTCTGATTGGTCAGGACTAGATTTGCACATTTGGAGCAAGTTGTGGGACTGGGTAGGGTCATTTTGCAAGTTCTAGGACTAAACCATCACATTCAGAGCAAGTTGTAGGACTCCTGGTGCTTTTAACTCCTGATCGATCATCGGCGGCACTGTGGCTGTGGGTCACTAAAAAGTTGAATGACTCCTTGCGTCTTCAGGTACGTGTACGTGCGACCCCCCACTGGCACGCGAATGCCCACCCGGGCGCACATGCGCGCGGGTGTGGCCGCCGGGGCGCTGCTAGCTACGATATGATGCACGCACATGTCATGGTTTCCCGGGGAGTGTACGAGATCGTACCGGCGGCCTTGACCGCTCGCCACTTTGCGTTCTGTACTGGTGCCAATAGTTGTCGCGCGCCCATCGTTTTTACTGCCCGCTTGCCATCGACCGTGCGTATACGAGCACTGAACGTTTGCCGGCTGTTTCTTGGGTCTGTTGGTGCGCGTGTGGTCAGTACACTACTGGTAGCCGTTGTAGGTTTAGGATACGACATTGGATGCAGGCCTAGCTAGGGGCATGGCGGATGCCTCATCTGAAGAAGCAGCGCCATAACGGTGCATGTGTGCCGTGCGTGCACGCGCGGGTAACTAACCGGCCGTATCTCGGGGGTGACTGGCACGAGGTGAAGCGGAAATTTAACCAAGTTTAGGGTGAATGACGAGCAGGAAAGAGCCATGGGCTCGGCTCCAAGGCGTGCACGCACGTACGCGGGACGTTGCGCCCGTACCCGAGCCGCGCGCATACCATAGCGGGTCCCTCGTGAAGCTCGCCGGAACGTCACGGGGCAGCGGTTATTGCCGGTGCATGCGCTAGCCCACACGGACACGGAGCACCAATTTAATCGCGAGCGGCCGGCGCTCATACGCAGTCACGCACACCGGCGGTACGGGCCTCGTAGACACTCCTACTTTGGGGAAAAGCGACGAAGCCCGTGCGCACAGCCAGAGTCCCCGCCCATCATTCACAACGTCTCGGGGAGCACCGGGACGGCGGCCGAGGGCCGACGCATCGTCGGCGAGAACAAGGAAGACGCTGTGAGATCGAAGACGACGACACCAGCAGTGATCGGTGGGCTCTCGTTAAAGCAGAGACCTGACAGTCAACACAAACGAGTGTGCACTGTTTTCTCATGCGTTCGTGTCGTGTGCATTGTTGACACCCGGCCACGGTAGAATCGGTTTCACGCGATAGATAAGAAGACCTTAGGACGGTAGGAGATAGGAGTATCATTTTCAAAGGAGGAGAAGAAAGTAAACAGCTATTTATACAGTCACGCTAGCAGACATTGAGACGACGTCAAAACAATTGTCGTCGTGTAAAGGATAACAATAGCATGGTATGATGACGATGCTAAGGATAACTGGATAAGGCGATTCCTTTTCAAAGAAAGCGAGCGAGGAGCTAGCTAGGACGACGATGCTAGATTCCACCGTGCGGCGAGCACAACAGCTCACGTGGGTGATGCGATGTGCCCACATGGCATCCTAGCTATGTGTGTGCCTCTGGCGCCTATGGAATCGTGGTCATGTCCGCGAGCTCGCCGAAAACAAGCTCAAAACAGGCTCGATGCACATGTGACATGTCTATCAAAGTAACACGTAGCCTATGATGCCAACAATGGAGACCCAAGCATAGCCTGACTAGCCTTGCCGTGGCAAAGAAAATGGGAACCAAGGCAAAATAATACCATGAACAGCCATGCGTCAACTGCATGTACTACGGTAAGGAAAAGGTTGTGCATGCATGGCCACCGATGGTATAGCTAGGTACGTACGTACGGTGATGGAGGTGACGGTGCGCCCTACAATCTCACATGCACAAAAGTGTCGTTCCGCGGCCCACCTCATGATTCCGTGCACGATTCGAGCATAGAGAACCGAAACGCGATCCTCCTTTTGGCATGTGCTTTGCCCAAACTTTTCTGCAAAAGTTGCTGATTACAGTTGACAACGGGCCGCTGTACAAACGTCGCCGGCGTGTGGCCGGACGTGACGGCCACCCACGACGCCGTGAGGGAAACTAGTTGTACCGTTGCAGGACTTTTCTTCTTCTTCGAGTCCATTGCAGAGTTGAGTCGTCTTTCAGTTACCTGTTAACC
This sequence comes from Triticum aestivum, assembly GCF_018294505.1. Taxonomy (NCBI): domain Eukaryota; kingdom Viridiplantae; phylum Streptophyta; class Magnoliopsida; order Poales; family Poaceae; genus Triticum; species Triticum aestivum. The sequence goes on from NC_057813.1 coordinate 89,622,945, forward strand.
GTTTTACAGAAAAAGGCTTTCGCCTTGTTTCATACATGAAGCAAAGATAATCAACAAACGGAACAAACACACGCACACATCCAATGCCGGACACATAGGCGCTGAGCGCGGCATCACCACTCCTAGCCAGTGGCGGACCCAGGAATTCAAGTTAGGCGGGGCGAGCATGTTAGGACAAAAAAATTGAAGCACAAATGCAAGTGTTTTCAACACAATAAATGGCCTCGAAAGATTGAGTTTCAATATGGATAAGATTCAACTACTAAGAACATGGAAAATTATATTAGAAAAAACATCTTAGAAACTACTAACATGGTCTCTTGTTGCCTGAACACTCATTGGCTGTAACAACACGACCCAAAACTCCAAGCAAAACCTACAACATGTAAAAAAGAAAAAAAAATATGTATCTAAATCCTATTGCCTACTAACATGGTCGTGAAGGTGAGCTAGGGATTGGGATTTGGGAAGCAGTGTGGGAATTTTTCTCCAATCGAGCAGTACTGAAAAAAAGGGCTTTCCACAGCTAACTAAAGCCCACAAAGTCCAGCCGTCTAGGCCCATCTTTTCTTTCTTCTTCCTTAGGAACATAACTGTCCAACAGAAACAGATCTCTGTTAAGATCAATGTTGATGCTGCTGTCTCATGCGGAGTTGGTGCAGTTGCTGCGGTGTGCAGGGATAATAATGGAGCTTACTTGGGCTCCTCGGTGTTTGTCATTAGAGGGTTGATAGATCCGCCTACTCTCGAAGCTATTACATGCAGAGAAGGATTATCTCTAGCGGAAGATCTGGGGCTTCAGAATCTGGTGATTGCGTCGGATTGCCAAGAGTGGTGAAGCATGTCAAAGATAGAACGGGTGGAAACTACGGTGGAGTAGTAAAAGAGATAATTGCATGGCAAACTTCCTTTAATTCTTGTTGTTTTAAGTTTGAATCTAGAGTCTCTAATTTTGAGCCTCATAAATTAGCTAGGCATGCTGTAAAGTTGGTTCATGGCGCAACATCTGGTTGGGGCTACCACATGATACTGGTGTAATACCGGTAGCAATACCAATGAATGAATAAAGCCTACCTTTTTGCTAAAAAAAAACAGAAACAGATCTCATCGTCAATGGAGCTGCTCCCCTTCGACTAAAACTGAAAGAGCCCGAGCTAGGGTACCCTGCTCCGCATCAGGAGATCCGGGGCGGCCGCCCCTGCTCGTCCCAACGGTAGGTCCGCCACTGCTCCTAGCACTACCACCGCGAAGAGATGAAGCCACATACGACGAACCGTGGACTCCAAGGCGGCGCCATCGGGAAGGATACGACACGGAGCACTACCACCGCCCGATCTAAGGATCAGAGTTTCCCATGGAGCCGCACGACGGGCAATGAGATCAGCGATGACGTTTTCAAGAAGGGAGCGAGCTCACCGCCGTCGAACCGTCTGAAGATAGAACGGGTTTTCACCCCGGCTAACACTCACAGCCACCGAACGCCACACCCCGGCTACCACACCGCCCACACGGCCATGGCACTGGACAACACCAAGCGACGGGCTCTGCCCTTGAGCACCGCGCTATCGCCACCAGGGTCGCCGTCCCGACATCCAAGACCTTGACATCACCTCGCCGGAGACCCGCCACTACCCCAACCAAAGAGATGAGTGGAAAGGTCCCACCTTACACACCCCTGCACTACTAGGGAAAAGCCTAACAGTAGCACGCGTATTAGGTGTATCAGTAGCGCGGGGAGCCGCGCTACTGATACGGCGCTACAGCTAACATGTATCAGTAGCGCGTGATAACCCACGCTACTGCGATACATGGCTAGCAGCAGCGGGCTTTTTGGCAACGCGCTACTGCTAATATCTGCAGCGCTTTAGTTCAGGGTGCGCTACTCGTAAGGGCGCGCTGCTGCTAACTCTACTCCCCTCTCTACTGTTAGTTTTATTAGTTTTTGTTTTTTTCTGCATATTTGTTTTGTATATGAACAGGCTTTATACAATAATCTTTAGCATCATACACATACAAATGTAATCATAGCATCAAATCATGTCATCATCATAATCATCATCCAACACAAAGTGGTCTCTCGTCATCATCTCGAAAGTAGCGATACAAGTTCTTGCAACAACATCGTCATCCATCTAAACAATCATATACGCGAGAAGAGCTATCACTATGAGTGAGAGCGGAACTATGCAGTACATGAGTTTGTACCCCTCTCTCGCACTAGCGTGAACCTAAACTAACTACTGGCTATCGCCCGGAAACTGGAAACCGGTACACCTGGGCCTGACACTCCGGCCACTCGCCGTATACTCCTGGCGTAGCACTTCTTCACCATCGATGATCTATGCACCTGCATCGTCACATGAGTCGATGATATGCAACATATATAGTTGAGCAACAGAAAGAGACAGACTTGGCAAAAATAGAAGCAACATATCATAAGCATAAATAACAAAGTTCATCATACCCAAAATGCCCTAACTTGAGTGATCTTCCCTAGTCGAGGAGGACGGACTAAACGAACACATTGTCATATATCGACAATCACTCAAGCATGTCGTGCCATCCATCCAAGTCAGGGAGATAGTCCCCGAGCTTAGTGAAAAGCTTCAGGTCGAGACGTTGAGCCGCTACGCGTGTTCGGACGTCTTGTCGCGAAATTTCCCCTTCCTCGTAGAACAACCCTGTTTTTTTAGGACCTCCTTCATGATGATTTGGGCAAGTTCATGCTGGATGCGATAGAACTCAGCTCGAAGCCGACGATCGTCGATATCTCCTACGTTCCTTGCCCATTGTAGAATATGGGCATCCCCAACTGTAGGTGACATGCGAAGGTTCTGCCGATCCCGTCTGTACTCCAGCATCTGGTGTATGACATAGAATCCATCATTAAGACTATCACTCGGTTGCTGGATGCAGCAGAAGTCGGTCCTAGTCTTCTTGATCTTGATCTCTCCACCCCGTACGCCGTTCCTAGTCTTCTTGATCTTGATCTCTCCACCCCGTACGCCGTAGAAAAAGATAGCACTGTCAAGAACAGACTTGATGTGGGTGTAATCCTTTTTGCTAATGTTCTTTGACGAGTACAAGTAAAGAGCATGGGAGTATCGGGGGTAAAGGATGATGAGGACGGCGCGCCCGTTGCTGCGCAAAATAAGTACACCTCAAATTAATTAACCTCCATCGTGCAAATGAATGATTGAAATCGAAGGAAGGATATCCGCGCGAATGACTTACAGAGGATGATAAGGCACGAGAATCGTCTCCTTGTCCTTATTGGTGACCATGAAATTGACGAGGTAGTCCCTCGCGTATTCACGGTGCTCTGCGCAGACTGCCAAGAAGCTCTTGTGCATGAAGTGTGGGTCAGCGACACAGATATAAGGTATCTGCTCAATCCCAATGATGTAGTTCATGTACAAGGCATAAAGGTGGACAAACATAAAATCCAGCTTCTTCAAGTGAAACATGTCGAAGATGTAATCGAATCGAAGGAAGAACTTCTCCGCGGGGATTGTGTCGACGTACAACCTTTGCCGCGAAACGTTAACCACGTAGAGTGGGTATCCTGGATTTTGCGATGCGATTAGGCTTTTCTCTCTCCACAGCACGTCATCATGAAGTCTCCTTAGATCGCCATGTATGGCCTGTACCGATGCCTTAGGTAGGATTGGTTCACCGGCGATATGGTATTTCGACGCACCGAGGACAGGTATACGGTCTTAAACCCGAGGCTGCGGAGGCAGCTGGATCATAGGAACAGCTTTATTGCTGCCTTTCCTCGCTCTCTTCGGATGCTTATTTGGTGGAAGGTCGTCTACAGTACGTTCAGGCTCCGGAGGCGGCAATTCAGGCACCGACTCGTGACGCTCAAACCCTGAGTACTCATACTGCTAAGCCATCGATCCTCCGTCATCAATGGCGCCAGTATTGAGATACTGTTGAGTGTCATCGTCATGCTCATCCTCATCTATGGCAACATCATCAGCGATTAATGGAGCCTCTTCCTCACCCAGTCCGCTATCACCCAGCATGACAGGTGATGCTAATTGGGTAGGTGGGGTGCTGATGTTCATACCTTGCGGAGGCTGTGTGGTCGTGGGTGTGCTCCCGGCTACCTCCAGACGAAGCAAACTCTTTGGCCACAACAGGACCCACGTCTTGCAATCGCCAAGCCGCCGCGGGGTCTCTTCGTCATCTGCCCCTAGTACCGGAGGAACCAAATTCTCGTGGCCCGGTTTGACACTAGCCAGGGAAACCTTGAAGACGTCTGGGGCGATCGGCCGACTATGGAACAATTGTTCCTTTGGATTCATTATCGTCGCCTTCCCCACGTCCACCTTCTGGCCGTTGATGTCGTACAATATGGTGCACGGGGCGTCGGCCTACAAAGACATGTCTGCGATGTGAGACATCCGAAAGGCAATGGAAATGGGAGATTATACATTTATTGAAGAGGGCCAGTGTGACAGGTACCGTGAGGGCGTCGAGCTCAGCCAAAGACGAAGCAGGTGCTGGTGCAGGAGCAGGTGCTGGTGCTGGTGCTGGTGCAACGCTAGTAGAGCTGCTCCCGAAGAAGTCGGCGAGGGGAAAGTCCGCTGCATCTTTTTCTGGATTTTTCCTGCTCCAACCGACGATAGCCAAAACCAAGACTGTCAGCTCCCATTTTACGGCGGCTACCACTGTTATGACTGTCTTAGCTGAATTTTTCTCAACCGCAATCTCAACCTTCTTGTCGATGCTTTCTTAAGTTAACCTCCGTCTTCCCTTTCTCTCCTCTGTGGTCTCAGCATAGTACTTCTTCCACGTGGCGCTGTCTCCAACAGCATGCACGCGTCCATACGACGGCCGAGTGTCCACTGGGAGTTGTTTCAATATTTTCAACGCCCAGTTGAATGGGGTGTCCCACTTGGGCCTCACCAACGCCTCAGACGGCGAGTCGCTTTCAGCCGCAATCCTGTGCTGCTCTCTCTGCAAAAGGAACAAGGATCGTTTACAAATATGACTAAAGTGCAGTCGAATTGATCAGAAGCTAAAATTACCAGCAATCTCATGAACTCCGTCGTGACCGGGTCCGTCTCAAAAACTTTCTTGACTGGGTCCCAATGGTACCGGGCCCTGAGGACCTCATACTCTTGCGAGACGGTGAACTCTGCCAAGGGGTCTGGGATGCCCAGACTTTCGCGTTCCGCGCCCTCCTTGGCCCATATGGACCTCTTCCCCGCATAACCATGACTTTCGAGGTGGTGGTGCCCCATGTTCCTCTCTTGAAGCCCCTTCATGTACTTTGACTTTTTTTGGCATCTTCGGCATCGCAGGCCGCCTTAAATAGTTCAAACTGCTCTACCGTGATTGTTGGATTTTCCTTCACAATCTCGGAGTAGGGTTCCTTTTTGTCGATGGCGCGTTTACCCTTCCTTTCCAGGCAACAACGCGTCGCTACACTTGGTCATGGCGCGTTTGTTTATCTGCTTCATTGCCGGGTCTTTCTGTGGATCTTTATATTGGATTTCATCCCGGCCTGGGGACCAGAATATCTGGTGTAGCACGGTTAGGATGGAGTGCTTCATATTTGGCCTCTTCTTTAGTTTCTCATCATCGATGGTGGCGCACGCCCGTACGATGCTTATCTGATTGCCGTAGCAGGAGCATGCTTCCACGGGCAATTTGGCTCAAAATTGCCGTCATCCACCTCAGTGACCACTAGTCTAGTAGTGAGGAGCTGGTTTGGGCGTCGACATCTCCTCTTCAATTTCGGTTCTATGGCTTTGCTGGTCTCGGTGCCGGTCTAGGTCTCAACGCCAGTCTCGGCGCCGGTCTCAATGTCAGTCTCGGATGAGACAGGTGGGCCCAGTAACAACAACCGTTGATCGTTGGCAAGGCTCAAATATTCGTGTGCCGCCAGGTAGACGTCGTCGCAATCACCAGAACCCTGTCCTTCATCGTTGCTAGCCATGTTTCCTATGATTAAATATAGTCAATTAATTCTAGACCTAATAAAATGAATAATGACATAAAAAAGGCCTATGTTTTGCAGGAACGTTGATTCCTTCCCGGTGCGGCAAATCCCGGACACTCGATATGTCCTAGTTTGTAGCACAAGTCATCCCAAAATTCACGGAAAATTTCGGCATGACCTTTGCTAAAAGTGGACAAATCGAGCGCCTGAAATTTGCCAGAACGGAAATGAATCAACATTCCGGTAAAACATAGGCCACTCGGCTTCATTCCCTGGAAACAACAAATTGCCACTTGGGCACAATCGAACCACTTCAATGAAAAGATATAACATGACCACTTCAATGAAAAGATATAATCAACAATAAAAGTCTAGGAAGGCATCAACTTTAAAATAGAACTTGCCAAAATTCTTTTCCTTGAAAAATAGTGGTCTTTTCAAAAATCAAAAACCTTTGCAAAATGACCTTAGTAAACACTTCTCTGCCTAGGACAGAACCCAAATTATGTTGATACAGCTATTCCTCTCTCTCTCACACACACACACATTATTTTCTCTAACCCTTCTCTGCCTAGGATAGAACCCAATTAAATTGCAAATGAACTCCATTTCTCTAACCCTTCTGACCTAATGCTCTAAAAATAATATTTTGCTCTAACCTAGCCAACCTACTTAACCTAGCTTGTTAACCTAATGAACCTAATTAGCCTAGTTATTTAACCTAGTTAGTTAACCTAGTTTACCTAGATAATTAACCTAATTAAACCAGTTAACCAAGCTAGTTCTTTGTCAAAGCCCTAAATAATTGTTTGCAATAACCTAGATAATTAACCTAATTCAACTAGTTAACCTAACTAGTTCTCTTTCAAAGCACTAACTAAATTTTTGCACTAACCTAGATAATTAACCTAATTAAACTAGTTAACCTGTCAAAGCCCTAACTAATTTTTTGCACTAACCTAGACAATTAACCTAATTAAACTAGTTAACCTAGCTAGCTAGTTCTGTGTCCAGTGTTTGTGTTATGCATCAGAGAAAGAGACGAGGGGTGGGGGCTTACAGAGGATGGCTCCGGTGGTGGCGAGGGAGGTAGTGGTGGCGAGGGAGGCAGGGGTGTCTTCGGTGACGGCGAGGGAGGCAGGGGCGTCGAGGGTGGCTCCCGTGGCGCCGAGGGCGGCTCCGGTGGTGTTGATGAGGCCGCGCAACTCCAGTGGCGTTGGGGGCGGCTCCGGTGGCATCGACGGCGCGCGGCTCTGGTGTGGCTCTGGGGGCGTTGACATCAGCAGGAGACGGCGGTGAAGTGGGGCAACGACGAAATTGGGGAGACCGTGACGATGTGGGGCGAGGGATTTGGGGGAGAAGTGGTGGCTGGGGGGAAACTGTTTTTGGGTTAAGTCAAACTTAGCGGTAGCGCGTTTTGCAAAACATGCTATAGCTAAGATAGCTATAGCGATTTTTACGCAACGCTCTACTTCTATAGCTATGTAATTTCCTTTTATTTTCTTATTTCTTTTTCTGTTTCTATAGCAGGGGTCTAGGAAACGCGCTGCTGCTATATTATCTATAGCACCTCTTATGAACAGACGCTGCTGCTATGCCTTTCTCCTTTTTCCCTTTTTCATTTATTTTTCTTTACATTTAATTTTTTTCCTTTCTCCTTTTTCTATTTTTTTCATTTTCATTTACTTCTATATTTGTTTTTCATTTTATCTTATTTTCATTAGCAGTAGCGCTTTTCATAGTAAACATGCTGCTACATAGATCCTAGCGGTAGCGCAGTTTTTACAAGACCGCTACTACTATGTATAGCCTATCGGCTTAGTAATGGAAATATTAGTAGTAGCGCTTTGACAGGAACATGCGCTACTGCTACATTTTTATCTGTAGTGCCCTTATCCCGCAGGCGCTACTGCTATGTAGCACTAGTGCCCTTTTTAACGCGCGCTACTACTAAAGTTCTATGCATAAGGTTTTCCCTAGTAGTGCTGGGCAACCCCCAGCGCTGAGACCCAATAGGCCAGCCAGCACTGGCTTCCACCAACCCGTCCTGCAGCACCGGGCGTGAGACGAGCCTCATTATGCAGCACCATGAGTGAGACGAGGTCAGTCCTGCTGCACCGTGCGCGAGACGAGCTTGGTCCTGTTGCACCGTGCGCGAGACGTACGAGCTCTGTCATGATGCACTGGACGCGAGACGAGTGATGGACCGCAGCTGGGAGAAGGCCAGCCCTTCCAGGAAAGTAGCTGCCGGATGACGAGGAGAGCGGTCGAAGGCCGAAATAGGACGCCTATGAACGAGCCGACGCTAAAACAAGCCAGCCACCGCCGCAGCCGACCTGCCAAGCTGCCGTGGAGCCATCCACGGCCGGAGAAGAAGCCACACCGGCCACTACCCAACCCGTGCCGCCCGCCGAGCTCCAGTCATCGGAACCGCCGAATACGCATCTCCTGCTTCCGACGAGCCACCCGCAGCCACCTGAACATGCCGGGCCGATCCACCATGAGCCAGCACGCCGGAGCTACCGCCATGTCGGAGCCTACAGCTCGCCGGAGCGAAGCAGAGGTGGACAACCTACGCCGCCCGCGGCCCTCGCCGCAAGGTGCGGCAGCAGACAGAGTTGGCCAAGGCCATTCTCCACCACCGGGACCCCCAAACGCGCCACCATCCAGCCCGCCGTCCGACGCATGCCCTCCTGCCGCCACGACCCGCGCTGCCCACGTGCAGCCGGCCGGTGGGGACCTCAATCGAGATCTGGATCGAGTGGCCCAGCCCCTCGCCCCACGCAAACATGCCCCGCCTGGTCCACGCAGCCAACACGCCCGCCAATGGTGCCCTGCGAGCCTTGTCGCTGCCATGCCCCACCCCGAGCACAGCGCCCCGGCGACCACCGCGTCCCGCACCGCATGCCGCCAAGCCAGTTGGAAGAGAGCCCCGCCGCAGCTGATGCAGACCAGGCTTTGGCCGGCCGCGACTTCCGACAGCGGCGAGGGGAAGGGAAGGCGGGATGAGGGCTAGGGCCGGCGGCGCCTAGGGCTTCGCCCAGCCGCTCGCGGGAGCGGTCAGGACGAAGCGGACATCAATTCTTTCATGTATCCCAGCGAGCTCCATTAACACCAAGTTATAGCCCTGGTAACCATTTTTAAGTGTTTTCTCCGATTTAGCGACAATTAATAGGCGGCTAGTACGAATCAACAGGTTGATTTCTCTAGGAAATCATCCGCAAAATCATCCGCGTAGCCAGCCGTCCGATGTGCTAGCTAGTTGCCGTTCGATAGCAGCGACACCTCGTAGCACCAAGCGTACGCCAATTTCAACGCAGCACTAAAGACATCCCGCGAAGCTCCATTGCAGCTCCCATGGTGCACCACGCGGTGAGAGAAAAAAGCTCCAAAGCAGCACTCCCGACGTCCACCGAAGCTCCATTGCAGCCCCGACGGAGCTCCATTGCATCACCATTACAGTTTCCATGGCCTCGGTGGTGCTCTATTGCAACCCCGATGGCTCCCCATTGCAGCCCCGATGATGCGGCAAAAGCTTCAACGCAGCCCAGCGAAGCTCCATTGCAGCATCTGCCGCCGACAAGACCTGCCGATTGCAGCGTCAATGTCGGTTACGACATTGATGAGCTTTATGCAGTCATGGCACCATGATCCTTCTGGATTTGCGGCGGCTTGATTTGTTGGGTAATGTTGCATGGAAAACAAAAGAAATTATACACACATGCAAGATCTATCCATGGAGATGCATAGCTACGAGAGGGGAAGAACATCTACATACCATTGTAGATCTCTAAGTGGAAGCGTATATAACGCGGTTGATGTAGTCGTACTCTTCGCGATCCGATCACGATCCAACCAATCTAGTGCCGAACGGGCGACACCTTCGAGTTTAGCACACGTGCGGCTTGATGAAGTCTCCTCCTTCTTGATCGAACAAGAGGGAGAGGAGAAGTAGATGGGATCACAACCAATACTACGGAGTGGTGGTGATGGTGGTGGTGGATCACCGACAACGCTTCGCTAAGCGTCGGCGGGACGAGGCGGTGGAACTACAGAGTAATGGTAGTGAGAGAGGCGCCAAGGGCTTTGTGTGTCCTCTTGGGGAGCCCCCTTGTCGGTGTCAAAACCGGCGGATCTCGGGTAGGGGGTCCCGAACTGTGCGTCTAGGCGGATGGTAACAGGAGACAAGGGACACGATGTTTTTACCCAGGTTCGAGCCCTCTCGATGGAGGTAAAACCCTACTCCTGCTTGATTGATATTGATGATATGGGTAGTACAAGAGTGGATCTACCATGAGATCAAGGAGGCTAAACCCTAGAAGCTAGCCTATGGTATGATAGTTGTAATGGTTGTGTGTCCGACGGACTAAAACCCTCCGGTTTATATAGACACTGGAGAGGGCTAGGGTTACACAGAGTCGGTTACAATGGTAGGAGATCTACATAACCGTATCGCCAAGCTTGCCTTCCACGCCAAGGAAAGTCCCATCCGGACACGGAAGAAGTCTTCAATCTTGTATCTTCATAGTCTTGGAGTCCGGCCGATGATGATAGTCCGGCTATCCGGACACCCCCTAGTCCAGGACTCCCTCAGTAGCCCCCGAACCAGGCTTCAACGATGACGAGTCCAGCGCATATATTGTCTTCGGCATTGCAAGGCGGGTTCTCCTTCAAGTTCCATGTACCTGCCGAAAAGTGTCCGGCTCCCTTACCAATGTTGCGCTTCTTGGCTTCCACGCCCAATAATGGCCTTCTTCCACGCGTCGCACGAATGCGAAAATCCAGGGTATCTTTTATGTTTTACCCCCTAGCTGCGCAAATAATCTGCCTATAAGGGAGGCAAGAATCCAGATCCAAATCACACCATCTTCCTTCCGCGAGTACTCATCGGAGCGCTTCTGACCAAAAATCCATTCCATCATGGACCGTCGACGCGGCTCCTCCTCTCGCGCTCCCAGCCCTCTGCCAGGAGATTGGAGGAGATGTTCTATCCCGCACAACGAGCTAGTGAAGCTCCAAGCGGAGGGATATCTTCCTCCGGCCTTCATGGTTCCGGTTCGAGCCGGGCTGGCCACCTACAAAGGTGGGAAGCAAGCGGAGGCCACCCCAAGTCCCAACAAAGGGGAGCGGGTATGCTTCGTCCCCTATCTGATAAGGGGGCTCGGATTTCCTGTACATCCGCTCCTCCGCGGGCTTCTGGAGTTCTACGGACTCCAGCTCCATCACCTCACGCCCGCCTCGATTCTGCATATTGCGGGCTTCGTAGTTCTTTGCGAGCTATTCCTAGGCATCGAGCCCCATTTTGCGTTGTGGAAGAGGTTATTCTGCCTCGTACCCCGGTCTCACGAGGGGTCCATATATCAAGTGGGCGGTGCCGAAATATGGCGCATCGCCGGGACCGGATATCCATCCGGAACCCCTAAGAAGGCGTCCGAAGACTGGCCTTCAGAATGGTTTTATGTAGAAGACGCTCCGCTATCGGACCCTGTTCGGATCGGCCTCCTGGAGTTCAGCAATGCTCCTCTGAAGAAACGCCTGAGTTGGCGTCCGCGGAGCCCCCAGCTGGAGGAAGACAAGAGCGTCCATTATTTGATGGGCCGGATAAGGTTACTGGCCCATTCCGGATTGACCATGATTGGAGTCATGGCCACGTGCATTATGCGGGGGGTGCAGCCGCTGCAATACAGGGGCCACCCCATGTGGGATTTCAATGGGGAGAATGATGCCACTCGTCATGGCCGCAAAGGGCCGGGATCGGCCGAAGATCCGGTGAAGATTCTATCCGGCTGTACAAGGGGGAGAAGGAGGACTTTCTCCAGACGAGCCCATTGAATGGGTTCTCCATGAATAACCCTCGGCGCTAGGTAAGCGGACACTTTGTTTATCTGACCCATGCTTTCAAAGTTAAGTACCTTACTTTACGATTTCGACGCAGGAGCTGCGTCGGGATGTCGAGGGCATAAATAGTCCGGCTCCACAACCCGAGGATCCGGAAAGATCCCTTGATCCGGCCTCCGAAGAGGATCCGGACATAAAGGTGGAGCTAATCGACGGGGTGTTCCATCAACTCAGCATGGACAATGCTCTAGTCGCCATTACGGCTGACTACCCCGGCCTATCTCCAGCTCCCCAGGTGATTGTGACCGAAGTCCTGACACCATTATTTCGTCCTTGCGCATTTCTGACCACCGTATACAATGGTGTCTCGCAGGAGGTGCCTTCAAGGCAGGAGGCCGAGCCCACGGCCGCTGGCCAACAAGGGTCAGCCCGGCCCAGCAGGCGGAAGAGGAGTGCGGCGCGGATCGAAACGTCGCCGCAATGGTATAGCTCGAGGTTGTTATTTAGGACGAAGTTCCTAGGAAGTGTTTGAATGCTCATGACCTTTGCAGGAGAAAGAGTGCCCGCCGGACTGTGGGCGTAGAGGTTGCCAACCAAGCCTCTGCCAGCCAGGCTCCAACACCTGGTCTGGAGGGGGAGGCGAGCGCAAGGCGCGAGCCGGATACTCCTCCAACGGAGGATGCCGACAGACTGTCTGCCACCAGGTCTGAGGTGAAGAGCGCCATGAACCATAGGCGCCGCCGGATAGTTTTTCGTGACGCGTGCTTCTCCCCTGAGGCGTTGAATGCCTTTAACGCGGGGGACACACACCTCCGTGCTGCTCAAGATGGTTTGACCAGAGCCACGGAGCAGTATGCAAAAGACATACGGGTAAGAGATTTTAATAGTTGTATATGCCAGTAGCCCCCGAGATTTAAAGTAGTTAGAGTAACTGATTTAAGGATCATTTGATATGCAGGATCTTACAGAGAAGAATACCCAATTGTCCCAGGAGCTACAAGAGTGCAAGGCCCAACTTGAGGCCGCACTCACAGCCGCAGGAAGAAACACAGAGACCCCTCCTGGTAACACATTATTTCAAAAAGATAATCGGTGTGCGGCGTGCATGTAAGTCTGACAATGACATTGCAGGTGTTGCCGGACTGGATCCAGACAAGCAAGAACTACTGCGCCAGCTGAAGGCCGGCGAGAGGGTGCTGACGAAGGTGCAGCAGGAAAGGAACAAACTCCAGGATGCCCACGCCCAGCTTGGAGAGGAGCTGAAAGGTGTTCGGGCCGAGCTGTCTGGCTCCGTGAAGGATAATCAGCGGCTTCGTCGCAGCATCTATAGTAAGTGCTTAAGCGAACTCTTTTGAAAAGAAGAGTTCGGCGAGGAAGTCAATTGACAAAAATATGTCTGTAGGTGTGCTCACAGGTCGCCCTGCGGAGGAGATGCCCGTATCAACGGGTGATCAACTTCCCGAGCTGGTGCAACTGCTCGAACGAGTTCGGCAGGCGATGAGCGGCGTCGTCCAGGCTTTATGGCCGTCCCTCTCCCTACCCAAGGGCCTTGGAGAGCTTGCGGAGAAGCTTAAGGGAGCGCGGTAGCGCTTCCATTTATGGAAGATATCGGCCTGCCGCCAAGGTGCCAGGGAGGCCTGGGCCATGGTGAAGACGCGGTACAAGAAGGCGGGATCCCAACCACATGGCCGAGGTCGGACCTGTGGGGCCCGATGGGAAGGAGATCCCTGTGAGTTTAGTTTACGGCCAAGTAGAGTTGGCCGCTAAATATTCCCAACGGGACTGTAAATTAGACAGCCTGTTAGACGGGATTGAGGAGGAATACAGTCAGTCGATTTGACAATGTATTTAAAATGACATGTAAAATGCCTTCTAGCCATATTGTAGATCGTTTGTCTTTGCCGACCTTTTCGCTTCAACCTCGGGACCCTAGAGTCCGGAGTGTGTCCGAATACCTTCTCGGTTAAGAAACAACCGGGGCATGCATGGAGACCAGGCGTAGGGGTCATTAGTGCTTTATCAGACAAGTGCCCAACTAGTTATGTTATATTACATGGTTAGTAAGAAACATCTTCCAGGGAGAATAGTTCCGTTAAGGGTTCCTTTCCCTGGGAGGCATGCCCTAAAGTGCATGTCCGGACTGCGAAAAGAGCAGGAAAACATCTGGGGGCAGATAAATAAATAGGTAAAAAATCATCTTTCAAGTCACCGACCGAATATTCCCTTAAGAACGCTAGCTTTCGGCTTCACCCAGTCTGAGGTTCACATCCGGATGACCCGGCAGTAACAATCGCATAGGTGCTCCCTTTACCTCCTAGCCGAACAATCGGGAATGTAGGGGTAATCACAGGAGCCAGGCAACCCAGCTTGGCCAAAACTTAAGTCATATCGATGCATATAATGGTGAATAAAAGGTACATGTGGAAGTTTGACACATGAGCTGGCCATGAAGCCCTTATAAGTAAGCTTCTGGTAAAGAAGCCCCCAGGTATAATGAGTGCGGATAGCATATCAAGTGTGTGCGAACAATGCGCAAGTAGGCCTTTAAGGGCTTTTATGAAAAGGGTGAGAGAAAAAAGAGAAATGAAAGACAGAGGAAGTGTAAAAATGTGGACGGGGGAAGGAGACGAACTCTTAGTCCGGTGCTAGGCGTAGAATCTTCGGAGGCGGGCTGCATTCCATGGGTTCGGCTCGAGTCGGTTGTCCGACGCATTTCGCAGATGATACACTCCGCCGGTCAGGACTTGGTCGATAATGAAAGGGCATTCCCATTTGGGCTTGAGCTTGTCCTTTTTCTTGTCCGGCAGGCGTAGAACTAGTTCGCCAACATTGTAAGTTTTAGCCCGTACTTCTCTGCTTTGATATCTTCGAGCCTGCTGCTGATAGAATGCGGAACGAGCCTTTGCGACGTCGCGTTCTTCCTCCAATGCGTCCAAGCTGTCCTGCCGATCCATCTTGGCTTCTCTTTCTTCATACATGCGCACTCAAGGTGAGTCATGAATGATGTCGCAGGGCAGAACTGCCTCTGCGCCGTATACCATAAAAAATGGTGTGAATCCGGTAGTATGGTTGGGTGTTGTCCGCAGCCCCCAGAGTACGGAGTCAAGCTCCTCTACCCAGTGCGAGTTAGATTCCGTAAGGGACCGCACTAGTCTGGGTTTGATGCCGCTCATTATTAGACCATTTGCTCATTCCACTTGACTGTTGGTTTGAGGATGATAGACTGAAGCGCATTCGAGCTTAATGCCCATATTTTTGCACCATAATTTAACCTCGTCGGCCGTGAAGTTCGTGTCGTTATCGGTAATGATGCTATGGGGGACGCCATAACGGTGTACTACCCCGGATATGAAGTCTATCACTGGTCCGGACTCTGCCGTTTTAACTGGCTTGGCCTCTATCCATTTGGTGAATTTTTCCACCATGACCAATAGGTACCTTTGCTTGTGGGTTCCCCCTTTAAGGGGTCCAACCATGTCAAGCCCCCAGACCGCGAACGGCCAGGTAATGGGTATAGTTTTGAGGGCGGTGGGTGGCATATGGCTCTGATTAGCAAAGAGCTGACAACCGACGCATCTTTGGACTAAGTCCTGAGCATCTGCCCGGGCCGTCGGCCAATAAAATCCTGTACGGAATGCCTTTGCCTACAAGGGCCCGAGCTGCGGCGTGGTGTCCGCCTAGTCCGGCATGAATTTCAGCCAGAAGGTTTCGCCCTTCCTCTTCGGAGATACACCGTTGAAGGACTCCGGTTGTGCTTTTCTTATAGAGTTCTCCCTCGTGGACCTTGTAGGCTTTAGATCGCCGGACTATGCAGCGGGCCTCATTTTGGTCTTCGGGAAGTTCCTGCTTAAGTAAGTAGGCTAGGAATGGCTCTGTCCACGGGGTGATTACTGCCTTTATTTCGTGGGCTGAAGGTGTTATTTCATTGGCTGAATCGCCGATTATGTCAGATTGTTCTGTGTTGGGTGGTGCGGCTGCCTCCGGGTTGTTATTTCCAGACTCTTCTTCCCATAGTACGGATGGCTTAAAGAGACATTCCAGGAAGATGTTTGGAGGGACAGCGTCGCGTTTCGCGCCGATGCGTGCCAATACGTCGGCTGCTTGGTTATTATCTCGGGCTACATGGTGGAATTCGAGTCCTTCGAACCGAGCTGACATTTTTAGGACAGTGTTACGATAGGCTGCCATTTTCGGATCCTTGGCGTCAAAGTCCCCATTTACTTGGGATATTGCAAGGTTTGAATCCCCGCGCACCTCTAGGCATTGAATGCCCATGGAGATTGCCATCCGGAGGCCATGTAGGAGGGCCTCGTATTCGGCTGCATTGTTGGAGTCCGTGTACATTATCTGAAGTACGTATTGGACTATGTCCCCGGTTGGGGACGTCAATACGACGCCAGCCCCCAAGCTGGCCAACATTTTGGAACCATCAAAATGCATAATCCAATTGGAGTATGCGCCGTACTCTTTAGGGAGTTCGGCTTCAGTCCATTCAGCGACAAAGTCAGCCAAGACTTGCGACTTTATAGCTCGCCGAGGTTTAAAAGTTATATCGAATGGTAAGAGCTCAATGGCCCATTTTGCAATTCTGCCCGTCGCGTCGCGGTTGTTTATAATGTCGTTGAGGGGCACTTCGGAGGCCACTGTTATCGAACACTCTTGAAAGTAGTGTCGGAGCTTCCGAGATGCCATGAACACCGCATACGCTATCTTTTGATAGTGCGGGTAACGGGACTTGCAGGGAGTTAAGACAGTGGATACGTAGTACACTGGTTTTTGAAGAGGGAATTTGTGCCCTTCTGTTTCTCGTTCGACGACGAGTACCACGCTTACAACTTGATGTGTTGCCGCGATGTATAATAACATTGGTTCGCCCAGGTTAGGCGCAGCCAGGACCGGATTTGTTGCCAATATGGCTTTTATTTCTTCGAGTCCGGCAGTGGCAGCATTCGTCCACTCGAAGTGTTCGGTGCGCCTGAGGAGGCGATAGAGGGGCAATGCCTTTTCTCCCAAACGGGAGATAAAGCGGCTTAGAGCCGCCACGCATCCAGTCAATTTTTGTATTTGTTTGAGGTCTTTTGGAATATCCAGCTGTGACAGAGCTCGGATCTTGGCTGGGTTTGCTTCAATTCCTCTACCGGATACAATGAAGCCCAGGAGCTTTCCGGCTGGTACGCCGAAAACGCATTTCTTCGGATTCAGCTTAATGTCATATGCTCGGAGGTTGTCGAATGTGAGCCTCAAATCGTCTACCTGAGTCTCGACGTGTTTGGTTTTGACGACTACATCGTCTACGTATGCCTCTACTTTTTTGCCGATCTGGGTAGCCAGACATGTCTGAATCATGCGCTGATATGTTGCGCCGGCGTTTTTGAGTCCGAAGGGCATCGTGTTCAAGCAGAATGGTCCATATGGAGTAATGAATGCCGTTGCGGCTTGGTCTGCTTCCGCCATCTTGATTTGGTGGTAGCCGGAGTATGCGTCAAGGAAGCACAATGAATCATGCCCTGCAGTAGCATCGATTATTTGGTCGATGCGGGGGAGGGGGAAGGGATCCTTTGGGCAGGCCTTGTTGAGATCTTTAAAATCGACACATAGGCGCCAGGATTTATCCTTCTTTGGTACCATTACCAGGTTTGCTAGCTAGTCCAGATGTTTGATGTATCTGATGAATCCGGCTTCCAGTAGTTTGGCTAGCTCTTCTCCCATTGCCTGTCTTTTGGGTTCAGAAAATCGCCGAAGAGCCTGTTTTACTGGATTGAATCCTTTTAGGATGTTTAGGCTGTGTTCTGCCAATCTGCGTGGGATTCCTGGCATATCTGAAGGGTGCCAGGCAAAGATGTCCCAATTTTCCCGAAGGAATTCTCGCAGTGCGGCATCTACATCAAGGTTCAACTGTGCCCCGATGGAGGCCGTCTTTGTTGGGTCCGTTGGATGGACCTGGAATTTGACTATTTCGTCCGCTGGTTTAAAAGAGGTGGACTTGGATCTCTTATCGAGTATCACATCGTCCCTATTCACCATAGAGCGCAGCGCCGTGAGTTCTTCTGCCGCTAGGGCTTCGGATAGTGCCTCCAGGGCTAATGCGGCTGTCTTGTTTTCGGCGCGGAGTGCTATGTCCGGATCACTAGCGAGAGTAATTATTCCGCCAGGCCCAGGAATCTTAAGCTTCATGTACCCGTAATGGGGTATGGCTTGAAAAATTGTGAATGCCTCTCGTCCTAATATAGCGTGATATCCGCTGCTGAACGGGGCCACTTGGAACGTGACCTCTTCGGACCTGTAATTGTCCGGCGAGCTGAACACCACATCAAGTGTGATTCTTCCTGTGCAGCGCGCTTCCCGGCTAGGGATTATTCCTCTAAAGGTTGTGCTACTTCGCTCAATGCGGCTCCAGTCTATTTCCATTTTTTGAAGAGTTTCCTCGTAGATGAGGTTTAGTCTGCTGCCGCCATCCATGAGTACCTTGGTAAAACGAAAGCCGTCCACTATTGGACTGAGGACCAATGCGGCTGGTGCTCGGGCTATTCGGAATTTAGGTTTGTCGCTGGCATTGAAGGTGATGGCCGTGTCGCTCCATGGATTGGTTGTTGCTACTTGGTAGACTTCGGCGAGGCTGCGGATTGTTCGTTTTCGCACATTATTTGATGCGAAAGTCTCGAAGACTGTTGACACCGTACTGGTACTGTTAGAGTGGTTTTCCGGGGCTAGAAGCTCCTCGCCACTTTTGGCCACCTGCCGCAATGTCCAACACACTCGAAGGCTATGTATTGGGGTGGCGCCTTCTGTACTGTGAATTTTACAGGGTCTGCTGAGCCATCCCTCCAGTATGGTTCCTTGCCCTTTATGGGGTTTTTGCTTTTTGGTTTTTGTACCTGGTGCCTGAGTGTGCTGCAGCCTTTTGTTACGGACTAGGGTTGTATTCGGGGCCGGATTGTCCCAAAACTTAGTTTCGGTTTTCCGGAAACTCTCCATCGCACAGTACTTTCGTACTATGGACGCCAGGTCGGCGAAGCGTGTAATTTCACGGCGACTGACGGCGTTCAAGATTCCCTCGTCCGTGCAATTATTGCAGAAAATTGAAATTGCATTTTCCTCTCGGTAGTTCTTTATCCTGTCCATAACCAGGAGGAATCTGGCCCAGTAATGATGTACTGTTTCAGCGGGCTCTTGCCGGATTTGAGATAGATCGCATATGTCTGGGTGGGTGTGTGGAATTAAGTCCGGAATCCTTCCCATCTCGAGGCTCAAGGGCCGAGAAGTTTCCGAATTTGGAAGTCCAACGAGTCCGGTCCGATGCCTGACTTTAGGTTCAGTGCTTGATCGAAGTTCGTCCCCCCGCGGGAATCCGGCATGGAGGGTTCGGAAGCCCGGACATGACTAGTTTTGAATATAGGAGAAGAGTCGCCGCGTTGTTCCTCTATCACCGCAACGTGGTGGGTAACCTGGGGAGAGTTAATCTCTCTCAGATCGGTTTTAAGCCCAATCTGATTGTAGTCTGTAGCGACTCCCAGGGCGGCGATGCGATCCAAGAGTTCGTTAACGGACGAGAGCTCTGTTGGATCCAGCTGCTCGGCGAATTCCGAGTTGACGTGAAGATTGCTTTTGATGACCCGAGAGGTCATCGTCGAAGCGGTGGCCGAACAGGCGGTCATGAGAAAACCACCCAGCCGGATAGTTTGGCCGGCGGCCAAGGCTCCTTTGGCGAAGATACCGTCTTTGAAGACGGGAAGAGGCATCCTTCCTATCGGTGACGGCACAGAGGAACTCTCAATGAAAGCACCAATGTCGGTGTCAAAACCGGCGGATCTCGGGTAGGGGGTCCCGAACTATGCGTCTAGGCGGATGGTAACAGGAGACAAGGGACACGATGTTTTTACCCAGGTTCGGGCCCTCTCGATGGAGGTAAAACCCTACTCCTTCTTGATTGATATTGATGATATGGGTAGTACAAGAGTGGATCTACCACGAGATCAAGGAGGCTAAACCCTAGAAGCTAGCCTATGGTATGATAGTTGTAATGGTTGTGTGTCCTACGGACTAAAACCCTCCGGTTTATATAGACACTGGAGAGGGCTAGGGTTACACAGAGTCGGTTACAATGGTAGGAGATCTACATATCCGTATCGCCAAGCTTGCCTTCCACGCCAAGGAAAGTCCCATCCGGACACGGGAGAAGTCTTCAATCTTGTATCTTCATAGTCTTGGAGTCCGGCCGATGATGATAGTCTGGCTATCCGGACACCCCCTAGTCTAGGACTCCCTCACCCCTCCCCTCTATATATAGGTGGAGGGGCGTGGGGAACAGCCCCTCCAAACCCTAGGGTGCAGCCAAGGGAGGAGGTGGAATCCTAGTCCTCCTCTTTCCCTTCCATACAAAGGTGGACTGTCCACCTTTCCCAACTGCATGGGCATTGAGGGACTTCTGTGTGCCTGGCCCAATAAGGCCATGGCGCCTCCCCTCAGCACATGCTGACCCTTGGGACGTGGTGGAATCCTTGGTCGACTTCTGGACCCCTCTGGAAGTTTCTGGAACCTTCTGGAAGCTTCCCCGTACAATACCGAAAAAACTGAAACTTATTTTCGGAACCCTGAAAACAACTTTCCATATATAAGTATTTACCTCCCGACCATTCCGAGACTCCTCGTGACATCCAGGATCTCATCCGGGACTCCGAACAACAATAGGTTACCAATCATCAAATATCCCTATACTACTCTAGCGTCAATGAACGTTAAGTGTGTGACCTTGCGTGTTCGGGAATCATGTGGTCATGACCGAGACACCTCTCCGGTCAATAACCAATAGCGGGACCTGGATGCCCATATTCGTTCCTACATATTCCACGAAGATCTTTTATCGGTTGAACCACGATGTCAAGGATTCGGTTAACCCCGTATGTAGTTCCCTTTGTCCGTTGGTATGTTACTTGCCCAAGATTTGATCGTCGGTATCTCATACCGAGTTCAATCTCGTTACCGGCAAGTCTCTTTACTCGTTTTGTAATACAAGATCCCATGACTAACTCCTTAGTCACATTGCTTGCAAGCTTCTTGCGATGTTGTATGACCGAGAGGGCTTAGAGATACCTCTCCATCATACGGAGTGATAAATCCCAATCTCGATTAACGCCAACTCAATAGACACCTTTGGAGATACCTGTGGAGCACCTTTATGATCACCCAGTTATGAAGTGATGTTTGATAGCACACAAGGTATTCCTCCGTTATCCGGGAGTTGCATGATCTTATGGTCGAAGGAATATGTATTTGACATGAAGAAAGCAGTAGCAAAAACTGAACAATCATATGCTATGCTAACGGATGGGTCTTGTCCATCACATCATTCTACTAATGATGTGATCCCGTTATCAAATGACAACACATGTCTATGGTTAGGAAACCTTAATCATCTTTTGATCAACGAGCTAGTCTAGTAAAGGCTTACTAGGGACACGGTATTTGTTTATGTATCCACACGTGTATTTAAGTTTCCAGTCAATACAATTCTAGCATGAATAATAAACCTTTATCATGATTAAGGAAATATAACCACTTTATTATTGCCTCTAGGGCATATTTCCAACATGATTCCACTCACACATCGGGGTCTTGTAGCGTGGAGGTTGTTGGAACACAGGGCGTCGCTGGTGGCCATAGCCCACGCGTGGAGCAGCTCATGTGGGCTAGCAGCAGCAGAGCCGGATGCTGAGGTGAGGGATGCAGCAGTGCAAGCATCGTCGCCCTCTTCGGAATGCAGCAACGCACCTACTGCGATGAGTCGACAAGGGATGATGCATCAACGGTGATCGGCAGCGTAGCCCTCCAGACTTGTATCATGGGGATTTGTAGCAACGTGCCTAGCACCTGGCAGCGAGCGGCATGCATCTAGTATGGTGACGAGAGAAATGGAGAAGAAGAGGGAAAGTGAAAAAGATAAGGTAGGGGTGGGAAGCGGCCCACGTCGACGTGTCCTTCTCTCAACGCGACTTAAGCGACGGTGTAATCAGCCGGCCAATCTCAAATGTTTTCCCAATTAATATGGGTCAAAGGTAATACATACAAAGTAAAAGTGAACTTCTCTCATAAAGAAAATCCAAATACGCAAAAGATTTGCGCATCTTTTCATTGTCACACATGCGCGCACTCAATCATCAATGGTGCGAGCATGAGCCGTGCGAACAACCCTATGCGGCTATGCCAAACCAAGTCCTACGAGTAGGCAATACTGCATCTAGCCCATGTGCCCTCCTAGATGCGCATGGCCTCGTCCTTAATGAAGGAAATATGCCCTAGAGGCAATAAAAAGTTGTTATTTTATATTATTCTTATTTCATGATAAATGTTTATTATTCATGCTAGAATAGTATTAACCGGAAACTTGATGCATGTGTGGATACATAGACAAAATATTGTGTCCCTAGTAAGACTCTACTAGACTAGCTTGTTGATCAAAGATGGTTAAGTTTCCTAACCATAGACATGTGTTGTCATTTGATAAACGGGATCACATCTTTAGGAGAATGATGTGATGGACAAGACCGACTCGTTAGCTTAGCATTATGATCGTTCAGTTTTATTGCTATTGCTTTCTTCATGTCAAATACATATTCCTTCTACTATGAGATTATGCAACTCCCGGATACCGGAGGAATGCCTTATGTGCTATCAAACGTCACAACGTAACTAGGTGATTATAAAGATGCTCTACAGGTATCTTCGAAGGTGTTTGTTGGGTTGGCATAGATCGAGATTAGGATTGAGTATCAGAGAGGTATCTTTGGGCCCTCTCGGTAATGCACATCATAAGAAGCCTTGCAAGCAAAGTGACTAATGAGCTAGTTACAGGATGATTTATTATAGAACGAGTAAAGAGACTTGCCGGTAACGAGATTGAACTAGGTATGAAGATACCGACAATCGAATCTCGGGCAAGTAACATACCGATGACAAAGGGAATAACGTATGTTGTCACAACGATTCGACCGATAAAGATCTCCGTAGACTATGTGGGAGCCAATATGAGCATCCAAGTTCTGCTATTGGTTATTTACCGGAGAGGTGTCTCGGTCATGTCTACATAGTTCTCGAACCCGTAGGGTCCGCGCGCTTAAAGTTCGAGGACGATATTGTATTATATGAGTTATGTGATTTGGTGACCGGATGTTGTTCGGAATCCTGGATGAGATCACGGACATGGCGAGGAGTCTCGAAATGGTCGATAGGTAAAGATTGATATATAGGACGATAGTATTCGGACACCGGAAGTGTTCCGGAAGGTACCGGGTACATACCGGAGTACCGGAGGGGTTACCGGAATCCCCGGAGGGAAGATATAGGCCATATGGGCCATGAGAGGAGAGCACATCAGCCCACAAGGGGTGGCGCGCCCCCTATGGAAGGAGGCCGATTGGGAGAAGGAAAAGAGGGGGTTCGGCCCCCCTTCCTTCTCTCTTCCCCCTTCCCCATTCTTCTCCGACAATTATGGAAGGGAGGAGGCTGAATTGGGCAAGACCCCAAGTAGGATTTTGCCTACTTGGGGCGCCCCCCTAGCTGCCTCTCCTTCCCTCCCACCGATATATATTTGGGAAGGGGGGCGCCTAAGACACACAACATCAATTGTTAGCCGTGTGTGGCGCCTCCCTCCACAGTTTACACCCCTGGGTCATATTCTCGCGGTGCTTAGGAGAAGCCCTGCGCGTATCACTTCACCATCACCGTCACCGCGTTGTCATGTTGACGGAACTCATCTACTACCTCGACACCTTTGTCGGGGATATACCCCGCGGTGTAAACCGGCCGGAAGTTTAACCCGACCGGACTGGACGACTCACTGGTAACCCGCCCGGAGCTTGGCGGTTCACGAGGATACCCGCCCGGTCTTGGCGGTTCATTCGTAACCCGGCGGGCGGGTCAGATGGATGACGAGGCCCATGGCCCAGAAGGCCGGTTCACGTTTAATGGTGGGCCGGTTTATGAGGAAAGCATAAGGACTATTCTCCTACAAAGGAAGCAAGACTAGGACTCCACTTGTAATAGAGTAATCCTAATCCAACTAGGACTAGTCATGTAAACCGCCCCTTCAACATATATAAGGAGGGGCGGGGCTCCCCAAAGAGGGACAGGCTACAAGCAAGAAGAAGCAATCTTAGGGCTAGACACAAAGAGGAGAGCTGATTTACGGCGACTCCCTCGTGATGATAATGAGATCTAGCCTCAAACAGCATGTAGGGTTTTTACCGGATGATGTTTCCCGGGGCCCGAAGCTGTCTAAACCCTTGTCTTGTGTTGCGTCTCTCGACTCCGCTCAACCCCTCTCAAGCTACCACATAGATGCGTTGGCCTCGCGATTAAGTCCTGACACTAAGGACATCTGACGTGTTAATTCCACGACAGTTGGCGTCCACCGTGGGGCTTGCGCACGATGGTGTTGAGTTATTGGTGGGATCTTAACTTGGGTTTCGAGAAGGTCGCGATTTCGTCGGATGAAAAAGAGCCGGCAGATTTATTCTTGATAATAGGAATTGTGATTTACTTTGGAACTGTTAGTGCAAGGATCAAAAGAAGTTGGGGTGTATCGAGTACGGCGCCGCCGATACCGCAGGTCGAAGACGTATGCCAGATCAAATCGACACAAGTTCAAGTCGCTAAGACCGACAGGATTTGGCGATTCCGTCGTCCGTGTTCAGATCAAACTCGAAGAGACTGCTTCTCCCGAGGGTAATTACGGCAGCAGAAGCAAAACTGGCAGCACATGCATCAAGTCTGCCAAGTTGTCATGGCCGCTGTTACTACTTTTCAGATATGACGGCCGAGTAAACAAAGTGCTGCTAAACTACAGTTTTTTTGGCTCCCGGTGCTACCTGTACACGTGAAGGACTCGAACCACAAGCCAGGAAACTACTCATCACAGCCCATAAGTCAGAGGACGCACATGACGCATGCAGGCACGGTTAAAATAAGGAACAGTCAACACAAGTGGCCTCGGATGCAGCCACCAGCCGGTTCATGTTCTTGTTCATCAACGGAAGATCTACAGAATTTTTTTTGTCGCAGTCGTTGCTCACTTGGCCAGCAAATTACAAATTATCGAAACCGATTTTCCTACGGCCAGAGAATTACCAAAGACTACGTACTAGGTTCAGACAAGTTAATGCCATGGACTGGTACTTCTAGTTTGGCAAATAGACGATGTCAAGCCAATCACGACCCGGACTCTGCTTTCACTTCGTTCCAAGTCGCCTCACGCGAACTGGATCCTTGCCAACCACGCCTCAACTGCCGGGCTACCTCCGGAGGTCTCTGTCTTCGCAAGTCGCTACCGCACTCCGAGTCACTTCGAGCCGCCGTCGCTGGCTCGCCTCCGCGGTTGCTGGCTCGCCTCCACCGTAGGGCCGCTAGCACGTCGCTCTATCGTCGGGCGTTGAGCTGCCTCTACGCTACTTTTGAACCGCCCCGCCTTTGTACTGCCCGGGAGCCGCTGTCCGCTGTGGCCGGCCCTGAGCCGCCGCCCGCCACTCGCATTGCTCCGCCTCGTCACAGGTTTCTCTGAGCTGGCCTGTTCTTTTTCTACAATGGCTGTGGGCGTACGCAGTGTCACGCGGGTGCCTGGACGCCTGGCTGTTACTGCTCCTCCGCCTGTGATTTACTTCCATATAAGAAGATCGAAGCCAACATCTAGTGCTATGTTATTTACGCCTCACACGTGAAGACCGAAGACTTCAGCTAGCACTCGGATGCATGAAGAAAGATCAAATCAGTTTTTTAAGATCGCATGAAGCTTCTAGGTCGATCATGACAAAAGAATTCATCTCACGTGAAGCTTCTTCAAGTGGTCTAGTCACATCAGGTTCCAGTCTACAGTTACTGTATCTACACACAGTGGATTAAATTTTCTGTTGGGAACGATTAGCGCAGCACTTCGGACTGGACAATTCCGACCACGTACGCGCCTTGTGCAGAACAGGAAATCATCAGCATACTGATACGGAGGCTGTCTGTTGGTCTTGTTTACCTACTAAAGGCTGCACCAGAATACGTCCAACATTATCCAGTACTGATATCCGCGTTCATCCGGAAAATAAATCAGGTTAGCACGTATTAATACTTCTAGGAACAATTACTCTGTCTTTTAATATATTTTACACAGGACAAAGTCTACTACAAAAGTGACGTCATGCCATAGACATGAGGCTCACACCGGTTTAAAACGTCGCGGTCGTCTCTCGTGACCGCACCGGCTTACAACGCCGTGGCCGTCTCTCGCGACCGCGCCGGCTTACAATGTTGAGGCCGACTCACCCGTCTGCACCGCCTTACAACGCCACGGACGACTCACCCGTCCGCACTCGCGGCCAGTTCACGCGTCCGCACCGGCTTACAACAAGGAGGACGACTCGCCCGTCCGCACCGGTTTACAAACGGTGCGGTTGATTCATCTGTCTGCTCCCGCGGCCGACTCACCCGTGAGTGATTTCAACTTAACCTAGTAATCATCAACTTCATGGCGGATTATTTCTGGCCTGACACATCAGGTGATATCTATTTTAAATATATTTCATGGGCACATATTATTTTTGTCAAAGAGCAGTTTATCTTTGTCTTGGTCTGCAATATTGTTGATGCGGGACAATTGTTTACTACATCAAAACGACGTGGTTGACTCGCCTGCGCCGGTTTACAGTACCGCGGCCGGTTGATCTGTTTGAGCCACTTCTGACGCGGAGGTCATCTTTTCCGTCCGCCTCTCGCGGCCTGGTCTACATCAACACACCGGGCAGCACCTGTCTGCATGAGCTATTTATTGTGTATGAGCAAGTCACAACTTGGGTACCCCGGTTTTCTTTCAAATTGGAGGCAAATTATCATCACTGGATGGATCAATGGGCAGGATCATTTATAACCCGCCGCAGTCACCTCAACCTTCTGTGGATTCACATCGTGCTATCAACACGAATGATATACAAGTTATGCCGGTTTATATCACGGTCAAATATGGAGAATCTCAAGCCAACTCTTCGGGTCACCTTGAGACTCGGGGGCTACAATGATATGACTCAGCAAAGATTGCCGGTTTGTTAGTGAAGTCAAGAACCCCAGGACGCTGGAGAGAAAGATAACCCGGTCCCGGAAGCTACTACTATATGGAGGAAAATTTAAGGGCCGTCAGAAAATTTACGGTTCAAAATGAAGAATGCTGGTTTAATATCCGGTTCAAGGGAAATCTATTCTCCCACAAAGCTCTGAAGCGCTCAAATCCGGTTTAACAATGTCCGGTTCAAAAAGGAATTAACTTCTCGCAAGTTCGAGTTGAAAGGCCGTCAGAAAAAATTTCGGCTTAAAAAGAAGGATTCCGGTTCCATATCCGGCTCAAGGGGAAAACGTCTCCCACAAAGCTTTGAAACTCTCAATATCCGGTTCAAGATCCCGGTTCAAGAAGAATTTGTCTCTTGCAAAAAGTTAAAAATTGCCGAAGAGGACCTGCTGCCATGATGCGCGGTTCAAACGTGGGTATCCTGCCTTTATTGGCCTGACATATTATTGATCACATGGGGGCTTCTGCTTCATAAAGCGGGGTCTCTGTTCTTTTTATATCACGCGTGGTTACATGGAGTGGTTCTGTTTTAAAGCGGCCTCCGGTTTACCCCTTGAAATTTGCTTTTTATATCACTTGGGGCCTTGGTCGTGTCTGAACCAACGCGACACCTTTTGATAGGAGAAAGCCACCAGATCACTTGGGGACATGGTCAAGTCTGAACCAGTCACGCCTCTTCATCGGCCTAAGGCCACAAAATCACTTGGGGGCTTGGTCGAACCCGAACCATTGCCACGCCTTTTGATTGGCATATATGCCAAGGTTTCATTTGGGGACCTGGCTGACTTGAACCATTGTCACTCCTATTGGGGGCTTGGTCCTGTCCGACCACGGTAACACCATCTGATCAGCTCAGTATAACATGTTTTTTGCGAATGGTTTTATCATTGCCTTTGCTTCCATATTTTTTTCATAACTGTTATTCGATTTTTGTTGCGTTTTTTAAACCGACAACATTTTAATCTGGTTCAACTGTCAATTACAAATTGACGGAACACGGTCAAATCTTAATCCGGGGGCCATCTGCCCGGTTTGATTTTATGTTACCATCTTATTATGGAGTAAATCGGTGTTCATTAACCCGGCTTGACTTTCAACTACAAGTTGTCAGCACATGACTAATTATGATCCGGAGACTATTAGCCCGGTCTGGTTTCGACTATAAGTCGCCATTATTATATATGGTTAATCCGGTGTTTATCACAACCCGGTACGGTTTATCATAAACCGACACAATATGGAAGGAGTTATCAGTACTCAAAATTTGGGTTATTACCTCTACTACAAAAAGTTGGTAAACCAACGATGTGATTCAATGTCACAGGTATGATATATTTCATATTTGATTATTCTTAAGTGCAGCCTTGGTTATAAACCTAGGTTATATGTTGGGCATTATGACCCGTCCGGCGGTAAACCGCCAGGACACTTTAAACTTGTTGTATGTAGAAACAGGTTGAATAAAGCATGATGATAAATTATCCGGTGTTTATTAATGGCCTGGCTTTAAGACGATAAGTCGCCAGTATATGATGAGAAATTATCCGGTGTTTGTTAACCCGGCCTGGCTTTGGACTAGAAGTCGCCAGTACATATTTGGATTGCGCCATTGGAATCATGCGCTCATAAATCATTGGATTATATTATGGTTATCAATAACCAGTATTATGATTAAGGTTTTCAAAGTCGCTTTAGTGCAATGGCTGTCATATTATCAATGGATATGGTTTTTATTCTACAATTGAAGGAATAGTCCCGAGTTGCTGCAGGCTTACAACCCGACACTTGGGGGCTACATTATTTAAAGTTGAGATTACATCAAATATGCAAGTCTCATGTCGCTGCAAGCATGCACCATGACACTTGGGGGCTAATGCAAAGTCATTCTTTGTTCATCTTATTGAAGACCCGACTCATCACATTATAATGAGCCGGGCCTTGGGGGCTACCAATTGCTCCTGTTAAACAATTCAAGGTACAAAGCTTTTTATTCATTATATTGAAGGGTCCACTGCTCAGTTGGTAAAGCACAAGGCTCTTAACCTTGTGGACGTGAATTCAAGCCCCATGATGGGGGTTACATCATATGATGTTATTTTCATTGAAGTATATATCAAAGTCCCAGCCCAATATTATTTTACTGAGCCGGTCCTTGGGGGCTACACCGTAGCTGTTCAAAGATTACATGACTATATTTACAAAGTCCTTGCTCATTATTGCATAATGACCCGGCCCTTGGGGGCTACACTGGTTGAAGTTTTTATGAGCATCAGGAAATTACAAGTCCCAGGTTACTGCAAGCATGACAACCCGGCACTTGGGGGCTACATATGGGGAATAGTCAATTCTGACTAGTGATTGAGATGAACAACTTGGATTTCTTCAAGATTGTGATATTAATATTGAAGCAAAGTCTTAAGCCACCACTTTGTTCTGCTCAAAGACTTGGGGGCTACATGTATTATATTATTATCGAAGAAATATTTTCAAATTCTCTGATTGAGCAAACTAGGTTGACCCGGCGTCACCAATCATTATGACCCTGTGGCTGCAACTCGGCGTCATTAATAATCATGAACCGGCGTTGGCAACAATCATGAACCGGTGTCTGCAACAATCATGACTCGAAATTATCAAGTTTTTATAACACGACAGTCTTTGGCAATGATAAAACCGGCAAGTTCTGCATCTTAAAACCGGTTGAATATCAGATGAGTATTTCAAGACCAATATTTCTTAAACCGGCGCTTTGGAAGCCGATTCAAGTGGATTATTCTTCACAATATTTTTTCTATAAGAAGCCAACATCAGCAATTTGAGTATGAAGTTGGTTATTGATCCGGATTTTCTAGAAGGAGGAAATGACAAGGACTTAAGGACGATCAGGTGCCGGTCTACAAGAATTCTTAACCCGGAGCACAACCTATCAAAGTTTGTCCTTGTGTTTATTTTAAAGGATCAGTTTAACATGGATGAATCCAAGATAAACTGGGGGCTAATGTCGGGGATATACCCCGCGGTGTAAACCGGCCGGAAGTTTAACCCGACCGGACTGGACGACTCACTGGTAACCCGCCCGGAGCTTGGCGGTTCACGAGGATACCCGCCCGGTCTTGGCGGTTCATTCGTAACCCGGCGGGCGGGTCAGATGGATGACGAGGCCCATGGCCCAGAAGGCCGGTTCACGTTTAATGGTGGGCTGGTTTATGAGGAAAGCATAAGGACTATTCTCCTACAAAGGAAGCAAGACTAGGACTCCACTTGTAATAGAGTAATCCTAATCCAACTAGGACTAGTCATGTAAACCGCCCCTTCAACATATATAAGGAGGGGCGGGGCTCCCCAAAGAGGGACAGGCTACAAGCAAGAAGAAGCAATCTTAGGGCTAGACACAAAGAGGAGAGCCAATTTACGGCGACTCCCTCGTGATGATAATGAGATCTAGCCTCAAACAGCATGTAGGGTTTTTACCGGATGATATTTCCCGGGGCCCGAAGCTGTCTAAACCCTTGTCTTGTGTTGCGTCTCTTGACTCCGCTCAACCCCTCTCAAGCTACCACATAGATGCGTTGGCCTCGCGATTAAGTCCTGACACTAAGGACATCTGACGTGTTAATTCCACGACAACCTTGCTGGATCAAGAAGGCGAGGGACGTCACCGAGCTGAACGTGTGAAGAACTCAGAGGTGTCGTACGTTCGGTTCCTATATTGGTCGGAGCTAGAAGAAGTTCGACTACATCAACCACGTTGTCAAACGCTTCCGCTTACGGTCTACGAGGGTACATAGACACACCCCCCCTCCCCCTTGTTACTATGCACCTCATAGATAGATCTTGCGTGAGCGTAGGATTTTTTTGAAATTGCATGCTACGTTTCGCAACACTTAATGGTCTGGATGAGGTGGGCTACCGAGGGAAGCTTGACATCAAACACACAATGTTGCGCGCCTTTCAAACCCACCACGCCATGAGGATAATCATGGAGAGGCACCTGCACTGCTCAGCCAACGACGAGCCAATAGGTGGGCAACCATCCGAGGAAGGATTCGTGTGCGCTCAAAGGAGGTGTTGTAGCACGACACCATCTAGAGTTTCGTGCCAAACTTGTCGCGAGAGCAAACACTCCACCAAGAGGTAGGACCATAGGTATCACATGTTTGTGGAGAGAGATAATCGGTTTTGTCACAACCAAGAAAGTTTCTATGAGTGAGCGACCATTGATATATGTCGATTGATACATGTCAATATCAATAAGTGGATGACTGTTGTTTAAGACAATGTTTGTTCATCTTTGAAGCGATCTTCATGGAGGTGGTGCATGATCTCGGGCTGCTTGTCATAAAGAAGGCAGAGAGCTGTGTCGGGAAAACCTTGCTCAAAAAGACGATTGACGGTTCAACAGCGGTCCTGGAGAGCAACCCACATGAAGATCTTCAGACGTAACAGTGCCCAGGTCTTCCAACTGAGCTTCCTGAGGAGTGCTTTGTAGCAAGGGAAGGTCGAGTAGGAGCAATCAGGGGTCAACTTTCATCACAGGGAGTATGGTTCATACTAGAGGGCCATGTGTCACAGGTGTAGTCATAGGTCGACGTATTAGATGGCGCTCGTAGGCCCTAGGGCACCATGGATGTCCTGAACCCAGGATCACAAGTCAAGGCCTTCGGCAATCGAGAAACACTTGCAGCGGTGCCAGGGGACAAGGGTGTGCACTGCCGGCGCCAGCTCCGTTATGGGTTGGCCATCTACCGAGTGGTCCTTCCATAAGACACATGAATAACCATCCCCCACCATTCAGGAGGTGGAAGCACGAAAAATAGCCCGGACATCTAGGTTGTGGTTGAGTAGGAGGTGACAACCTAGACAAGATGGGTCGGTCCTCTGAAGCCATAGCCATTGCAAATGGAGAGCAAATGCCCATCTCGTGAAGGTCGGCGATACCAAGGCCGCCCAACAACATCAGGCGCCATTCCCGATGCCAATTGACGGAGCAGTGGACGTCGTGCGCGTACTTGCTACCACACCACAGGAAACCTTGGCGGATGTTATCAACCTTCTTATAGTGGTAGCGTCCATCGGTATGGCGAGGAGGGAGTGCACGGGCACGACCTTGAGAGTGTGACACACAAGGAGGCAAACGGCCTCGGGGAGGCGGCCAACCGTCCGCGTGGGTAGCTTGCTCTCGGGGTGGTTGAACATCAGTTGGATGCGGAGGATGGCAACCTCCTAATGGAGAGCGCCATTCCAAGGTAGGGGGTATGAAACTCCTCCATCGGGACGCATGGTCATCCTGAATGGCCTGGATATCGTTGTCGCTGCAGTGGATGGTAGTAGCCAATCACTTAATGAAGTTCATCCTCAGGCCAGAAGCAACCCCAAAGATGTGAAGGAGCACATAGACAAAATAGCACATCTTTTGTCGAACACCAATCTCTAAATTTGTCTTTTTTCTGAGAGCTACTCAGATGTCCAAATGCTCTGAAGTTTGGCATGAATATCATGCATTCACACATCTTTCACCACAAAAAAAATCAGATTTTCTTGAATTTTTCTAGTATTTTAAACGAATTCACTATTCACTCCCGAGCTCATTTGAGCCTGAGAGCCAAAATGATGCCTCCTTCTATTGTTTTAGACAAAATATGAAATCACTAATTAAGGAGTACTATTTGCAAAGATCACTGCTACCCATCACGTTGCGACAAGTGTCACACTACGTCCAACCTGGAAGTTTTCCTCTTTGTAGATCCGTTTAATCAAAACGTTTTAACTCTCAAACCGTGCGTCCATATCTTGAACCATTTTCATCGTTGAATTTTGTACGTCGAGATCTTCAAAACTAGATCACATGTGATAGGTTTCGACGAACTTTTTTTTCACGATAAAACTGGACAAAAAAACGAACCGGGAGCACGTTTTTTCTGTTTTCAAGAGGCATGACCGTGACTCTCGCGGAAGCAAATCCATGCCTCCATGAAAAGTAAATTTGTGCCTCTCACGGAAGGAAAGAAAAAATAAAAAAAAATGTTTTTTTCCTTTTCCAAGAGGCACGATTGTGCCTCTGCGGTAAGCAACTTTGTGCCTCCATGAGAAGTAAATTTGTGCCTTTCACGGAAGAAAAAAGAAAAAAAAACTGTCTTTCCCCATTCTGATGCCTCTCGCGGAAGCAAATCCATGCCTCCATGAGAAGTAAATTGTGCCTCTCGCGAGAAAAAAGATAATACATTTTTTCCCTTTTCGAGAGCCACGACCGTGCCTCTCGCGGAAGTAAATCCGTGCCTTTCACAAAAGAAAATAAAAAAAATTCCTCATATATTTTTGATTTTTGGGTCCAAATCCTAATTGAAAACGAGGGAAAACCGAAAAGCTATAAAAACCAAAAAAATCATATAAAAATCGAAAATGCGTATATAAAAAAAAATCAGAGGAAGCGTCCAGAGCGCGATACATAGCGGCGGCTGAGGGGCGCGCTCCCAGCCCACCCCAAGTGACTCTTACGGTGGCTCGCGAATGGGACCTCCTATACGGTGCCTTTAGCGCTCACGTGCCACGCTGATGGGCCGGCCCAAGAATCCAAGCAAGCTGTTCTCAAACACATGAAAAATTAGTTTCTCAAAAAAAAAAGATTAGTGGGATTTGAACTACCCACCAGAGCGCTGATGGCTGCAGGTCATAAACACCAGGTCAAGCTCATTTCGTTGACTACACACTAGGAAATACTAGTATTATTTGACTGCTTTAGATAACTTATATACCTAGTATAAATTATTTTGAAAAGAAAGTATAAATTTGGAAAAGAATTCTAAAAAATAATGAAAACAACCACGAATTTGAAAAGAATGTTCATACAAATTGGAAAAAGTTTGTGGAAATGGAAAAAAAATCATTGGTACTAAAAAAGTTCAACAAATTTGAAAAAAAAGTTCATCAATTTTGGAAAACAATTTGTCGACTTCCAAAAAAGTTCATCAATTTTGAATTAATTTTTTTAAATAGTTCATCAAATTTGAAAAAAATCTCATGAATTTTGAAAATTTTCATGGTGTTTAGAAAAAATCTCATAAATTTTAAAATGTTCATTAGATTTGAAAAAAAAATCATCGAATAGAGAAAAGTTCATCGATTTATTAAAAAAAGTTAACCAAAATATTAAAATGTTGTTGATTTCGTAAAAAAGGTAATCGAATTTCAAAAAAAATCATCAATTTTTTTAAAAAGGTTTGATTTGAAAACAAATCATGAATTTTAAGAAAAGAAAAAAGGAAACAAAAATAGAAAAGAAAAAAAATGGAAAACGTAGGGGGGAGGGTGTTTTCTCTGCATAGAAAGGTGAAAAAAAGAAGTAGGTATTTAGAAGCGTCAAGGTGGCGTAGTAGTTAGTGTAGTCGACACTGAAGGGAGAGATCGCTGGTTCAATCCAGGGCGATCGCACTATTCGCACCTTTTTATGAGTCATAGAATGGGTCGGCCCAGATCTGAGGCGTAGTGTGCTCCGATTTGCAATTTGAACTGCAACCGGCGCCTGAAGCGCCAAATAGGGTTTTCCCTGATAAGTGCCACACGTGTTTCACGGAGGAATACATTTTTTAATGACAACTTTAGTTGTGAAGCATGGCAACTTTCTGTTTGGATGGCAAGTTTCAGTTTTTTTTGTTTTTTATTGTAATCTTAGTTATAATGGCGGGATGTTGCAATTTTTTCCTTCTACCCATGATGCAGAGGTGGCGGAACTGATGGCATGCCGGAGGGCTCTGCCGCTGGCGAATGAACTATATGTTCAGAGGATCATTCTCGAGATAAACTCACAAGTGGTGGAGAGAAAGCTCGTGAATGAAGAGAAGGACTTCTCGGCCAACGGGCAACTAGTGGAGGAGATAAAAGTGTTACTTGGATCATTTTCAGACTTTAGGGTTGCTTGGTTGCGACGCTTTGCAAATAATGTCGCACACGTCCTAGCTAGGGAGGGTTGCTTTAAATCTTTATGTAAAACTTGGCTCCATGTGTCTCCCGAGTGTGTTAGCTCGGAGATCATCTCTGAAGGGGCGTTAAACATTGAATAGAATGACAACTTTTTCCCCTAAAAGAAAAGTTATAAAAACGTTTGAACGGTGTTACTTCGTGCCACACATATGACACCTAAATGCATTCGAGGGCCCAGAAACTTCTTAGCGCCGCGACGAAGAGCCAGAAGGCCCAGAAGGGACTTATTCGGTCTCTTAGTTTGTGGATCACAGTGGTAAGGCCTACTGTCCGCGGCCCACTGGACTGCTAATATACAAAACAGAAATCATTTCTTGCCCTCTCCAGCGTCGCGCGACGATCCATCCACCGAAAGCCCACACGAAAGAACGAGCACGCGCGAGGATGGCGGGCACAACCACCACCGGCGGCGGCGGCGGGGGAGCGGCTCAGGGGGGTCGCCGGGCGCTGGGGCTGCTGGCGAGCGCGGCGAAGCGGAAGGACGGGTTCGTGCAGCTGCTGCTGATGTCGGGCATCCTCATGATGAGCCTGCGGTCCCTGAGCCAGAAGCACCGCGTCCGCGACCTCGCCAACGACGCCGCCGAGCTCAGCCTCGAGCAGGAGCACATCTCCCACCGCATGCGCGAGCTTCGGGACGAGCTCGACCGCGAGGCCGGCGCCGACCCCTCGGGCGCGTTCGCCTCCCACCTCCGACGCATCTTCGCCGCTCACCCTCCCACCCCCGCCGCCGCCCCCGCCCCCGCCACCGACGACCACTAGCTCCCTCGTCTCCGTTCAGATCGTGGCGGCGCGCCTTGTTCTTCGACGGCTTCGTCCCTGTTTACTCTTTGTGATCTCGGTTCTTGCCTTGTGTAGATGCTTCTGAACCATGGCCGTGCACGCCATGTGTTTGTGGAAATGCCGGGAAGGGGCTGCCGGATTGTATCGAACCGGAAACCACCCACATTTTGTTACCTACTCACAGCGCGCCACATTGTGCTGCACTTGGATGGATTAATTTTGCACTTTTCTCTATATATCAATAATTTTGTTGAGTTGGTTGTTGATGCTCTCTATATGCTTGAAGAATTAGATGCCACAGCCGGCTATGGTGATGCTGAAACAAAAGTAGAATCACGTAGGTGTCCAGTTGCATTCAAATTTCGTGGACTGCATTTGAATGCCATACGTGTACCTGGAGTTATATGGACTGATGGTGACTGATCCTGCTTGACTCAAGGTCACCACAAGAATGCCAGACTTAACTGCGCATTAGTTGCTCACCCCAAGTGTAACGCAGATGATGTCTAATGTCTGAAAGCCATAAAGAGCTCCGGGAAATACAGCACTGATAGCTTTCTCAAGAAAAGTTTTGAGAGTTGTGGCTCGTTCGTGTCACCGTCATGCCGAGTGAGGTTACCACCACTTAACCGCCGCTCGTTGCTCCCCAAACCTCAAATCCCCCGCTCCCATGGCCGAGTGCGCTCGCAAAAATCGAGAGCATTTTTTTGCATACCCATCTTGCAGTGCTGTGCCATGGTTTGAGCAATTGGGCACTGCTTGGTCAATTCACATTTGCCGGTCGAGCTTCTGGAAACCATCAGTTCTGAATCAGTAGTTATCTGACCTTCTCCGTTTGGGATTTGGCTTTGGGTGTTATCAGGTGAGGAAGCTACAGAAGGTGTTTGCGAGAGAGGAGAAGAGGCGGAAGGAGCTGCCGCTAGAGCCGAAGCAGAAAGCATCCTATGAGATACCGCAGAAGCTGCATGATTTGGGAGCAAACAGCAACACCACCGAACCGTAAGGTAGTATCGCCTTGCTCTGTTGACAACTTGGAATACTGATGCTAAGCTGGAATTGTCATCAGGTGCACTTGGAATGTTCGAGTGTTGCACTCTCATAGCCAGTATTAACACGTGGATTTTGTACCCCTCTGCGACATGTAGTCATTGGTTTGCATTGTTTTTGTGGATGGCGTGCTCGTGCATCTGGCCTAATCTGCCATTTGAATTACCAGGCGCTTTGTTGGCCGGGGCATGGGTCATCTCATGGTTCCAAATTCAGATGAGTTTGAAGTGTGCATTCGACACATCTGAGAAGCAGCACAATTTTCGGGTTAAAGAAATAACATAATTTGGCTTCTTCATTTTCCTTTTCCATTTGTAGCATTTGCATCTGTTCTACTCCCTTTACTAACTTCATATATAAGCAGCAGATTTTGACACAGCATTTGGATTTCTATCAGTGCAGCTTCTTTTTCATCTAGAGACTTCTTAGTTCTTACTATGCTCTATGAATTAACCCTTGGTCAGAAAATGATGACAGGATGGTGCCATGATCTGTCAACAATTCAGAAAAGTTAGGCGTCTTTTGATGTTGCTTCATATTGTCAACTGCTGCTGTCATTTCATTTTCTTGCGCAGTTTATATATATTGTCACGTATATAGCATTTACCAATTTATTTAGTTTTGGAAATGACTGAAGACGATTTGGATTTCTTCTGGAATGATTTTAAAAAATGATGTAAGAAATATTTGAGTGACTGCTTTTTGTACGTATTGATGTTGCAGAAGAAGGGATAGGATAAAGGTCCATCCGATTATGGTGGTGCTGCTATTCGATGGGGCTTAACACATCATAAAGAAAGTGCTGCTGATTGCTGTGAAGCTTGCATAGCCAAGAGGGCCCAGCCTGGAGCACTAAAATGCAATATATGGTTTATTATCCATCAGAGTATGGATGCCACTCATCTGATAAATATGAGCATAAGCATCAAGAGTGCTGGTTGAAACGGTATTACCCAGTCGATGTTTCTGTATATATTTAACCATTGGAACTCTAGTTTTGTCTTGTGCATCTCTGGTGATGTTTGTTCAGAAAATGGTACTGAGGCATCTTTCCTTGAAAGCACTTCAGCCTGATTTGTTTTGCATAATTGGTTCAAATTTCCGAGGCTTTTTTTTTCCTTTTCAACATTTAGAAATAGGAGAAAAAACTTCTACTCCTCGTTGAAGGTTATCCATATGAGATTGTATCATAAAACATGGCACCTGCCTGTAACTCGGTTGTCAAGTGGAAAGAGTGGACAGTGCATGTTCAACAGCAGCTGATAAGGCACGCTTGTTCTATGAGATGGTCAATACGATCACTTTATCTTACATGTCATTGGAGCTAGAACCTAAAATTTTAGAAGATTTAACTGTCTGCACAGTATTGCAACATGTAGAAGCTTTTATGCTTTAGCATATTACTTTGCTACCTTTAACTTGCAGAGACTTCGATACTGTGTTCTCGATGTAGATCCAATTTTAATTGCTTGCCAGAGAAAAGGATGCGATGCAACATTTGAAGTCGATGTGTTCCCTCTTATTGTTGACTCTCACAAAGTAATTTGATGTGCTGGTTTGAGGTTGCAGGCTGATCGTCCTAAATTGAACTTCAAAGACCGTTATTCCGAGTCGTACGGAGATTCTCGTCTTTCTACTCCCATTTTTGTGCCATGGATGTCAGGCGTCGCTGGTGCAAGAGCTGCTTAGGGCCTACAAATGCTCAATATGATCACCTTATCCTGTACATTTTTACACACTCACAGTAGCATTTGTTTTCCTTTACTTATTATCCTTAAGATTATTCGGTAGCTCAAGTTTGTCGGGTTTTGGAAGGACTACTGCTGGTTAAAATCCTTCTTAGAGCAGGAAAAAAAAAGGAACACATGATTCAAGTTTATTCTTGTGTTTCTCCATTCTTTTGGAGGTAGAGATAGTCTGAGAGTGTGGCCAGCCTGTGGATTCATCAGTGCTATATTTTCCGAAAATGCACTTTGGTGCCCGAGCACCATGTAGCTCGATATCCTGAGCGCTTAGTTCCCTCGTGATCTGTTTCTCCTGTGTATTCCAAGCCTGTAGACGGTCAATTAATTCCCGGAAGTACTGTATTTTCGGATATGTGCTGTCGGTCGTGGCCCAGCCTATTCATTGCAGTTTCTGTTTGTTTGGTACGATTGCTGCAGGGGGCATGTATCAAAACATGTGTTAACTTAGTACTGATTAACAATCAGCGTATTAGGACAAGCGTAATTAGGATTTAGCACTAAATATCATTGCAAAGTGGACAAAAGTATCTCGTGTCCGTCACCAAAACAGATTTGCAGAATCAAGAAGGTTGTACATTTTTTGCGGCGAGAACAAGATTATACTGGATTACAAAATATTCTACAATAGTAATTGCAGATGATGATTAAGTTTATGTCATGGACAGAAGTTCTTCCGTGTACAACTAATGATTCATCAAGAGATGCATAATAATATCTCACATGATGTTTATTAATTTCCTCGGTCTCACGGTATAAGAGAGTTACATTATTGTGCACAAATACATATTTTTTTGCTTTTTAAATTACCCAAAAAATCACTTACGGATATCATATGTACGAATCCACAACATGATCAAGGAATTTTGGCTAGGGAATGCTTCCCAGAAGATCAACATTATCATTCATGATGATTGTAACCCCTTGATTCAATAACGAAATGTTTTTTTCCCGGAAGAGAAAATTCCACTTGATAAAAAAAATGGTGACGACTTACACAAGATGGCCATGAACGATTGCATTGGCAAGAAAATTTGGCTGAACAAAATTGGTTGAACACATACGTGAAGTGAGAGCAAATGCTTTCTCTTTTTCTTTTTTTTTCTTTTTTTTTGCCGGTGAGAGCAAATGCTTTCAGATGGGAGAAACCATAAACGAAAATATAAACAGGTGCTTAGATCCGGTGATCATGAAAACATACAATTTGGACAAAATCGACAACCATACACAACAGATCGACGGAGAATGACGCGAGGCCACTGCCGCTGGAGCTCAAATGGTCAAACACCAAACGTGTCCGGATCTCATGTTCGTTAGCGCTGGTTTCAGCAACGTTCAGTAATGACGAGAGAGAGGGAGGTGACCGCAAAAGGAATCAGAGAGAGGCTACACGCTTGACAGTTGTTATCAACTTAACATGGGCCATCACGATCCACGAAGCCATTTCTGTCCGCGGGCACATGCAACCCAGGCGTATAAAGTGCAACGGCACCGCTGTAAATGGATGTATTCCTTCGGTATTGCCAGCCAATATGCATCTCAACGCTCTAGCGGAAGTCCAGATTCCGAGCTACATGGTGCCCGGGCGCCAAAACGCCTTACTTTGTTGATGGATGTAAACCACCTGTTATCTTTTCTATGTCACTAACCTCCTAGGGTTTGGAAAAGCATATGAGCATATGATACATAGCCAGTTGATTTAGAAAGTCATATTTATATGACATGTAGCCAGTTGATTTAAGAAGTCATATTTGTTGCATACATGCAGAAGTCATGTAACCTGTTTTTATTGTAAACCAGTAACGTAAATTTTCGATTCTGTTTAATGAATTGTCTGAGTTCTTGGGCCTTGCCCTTTGGGTTTTCGAATGAACTGCTATCATAGCCTTATTTTTACGACTAAGTTACATAGTATCACAATTGTTTTGCAGGGACTAGAAGTAGATATGATTTGGTTCATTGTTTCCGTTGTATGGTTTATT
>NC_057813.1:89663706-89670178 GCF_018294505.1 Triticum aestivum
AGTGTTGGAAGGCAATGCAATTCTCGATATTGATCGGATGCACAACGCACGTATATATATACAAGGAGAGTCCTCAGCCTCATCTGTACAAGGAAACTAGAGGCGGGGCCGGTAGGAGATTATCCTAACCATATACATGCGTGTAGGCCTACACAATATGTTCAACACCCTCCGCAGTTGATACGTCATCGGTGACACATAGACTGGACCGGAACTCCTCAAATGTAGGCATCGGTAACCCCTTGGTCATGACATCGGCAAACTGCTGAGCAGTAGGAACGTGCAGAACACCGACGCGTCCGAGAGCGACCTGCTCACACACGGAGTGAATATCAAGCTCAATGTGCTTCGTGCGACGATGATGAACGGGGTTGGTGGAGAGGTAGACCGCTGAGACATTGTCACAGTAGACAATGGTGGCCGTCGAAATGTCAAGGAGCAACTCCTGGAAAAGTTGCCGGATTCACGAGCACTCGGCGACAGCATTGGCCACAACGAGATACTCAGCCTCGGCGCTGGAGCGAGATATCGTGGGTTGCCGTTTAGACGACCACGATATGAGCGAGGGTCCTAGTTAGACACAGTAGCTGGAAGTGGAGCGTCGTGTGTCCGGACAGCCAGCCCAATCGGCTTCACTGTAGGCAACGAGGTCGGTCGAGGACGAGGCCGTCAACGTGAGACCTAGAGCCGTGGTGCCGCGGATGTACCGAAGAATCCACTTCACCAGGTTCCAGTGAGTGTTGCGAGGAGCGTGCATGTGGAGGCACACCTGCTAGACGGCATACTGCAGATCCGGCCAAGTGAGCGTCAAGTACTGGAGCGCGCTGACGATGGAGCGATAAAACGCCGCATCTGGCATGGCGAGCCGTCGAGCGCAGAGACCTTGGCCTTCGTGTCGACAGGCGTGGGGACAGGTTTGCAGTTAAGCATGCCTGCCCGCTCAAGAAGGTCCTGGGCGTACTGTTGCTGATGGAGCAAGAACCCATCGGCGCGTCGCACCACCTCAATCCCGAGGAAGTAGTGCAATGGACCGAGGTCCTTAATGGCGAACTCAACACTGAGGCGAGCAGTAAGCTGTCGAAGAAGCTCGCTGTCGTCAGGATGATGTCATCGACGTAGAGGAGCAGGTAAGCAGTCGCCTGACCCTGATGGTAGGCAAACAGCAAGGCGTCGGAGCGAGTAGCTCAAAACCCAAGCTGTTGCAGGAAGGCGGCGATGCGCTGGTACAAAGCTCGAGGGGCCTGCTTCAACCCGTATAAGGAGCGGGAGAGCAGGCACACATGATCAGGGTGAGCCACATCGATGGAACCAGTGGGTTGCTGATAGAAGACCTTCTTCAAGAGATGGCCATGCGGGAACGTGTTCGACACATCCATCTGATGCACCGGCCACGCGCAAGAGACCGCAAGCTGAAGGACTGCATGAATCGTGCCCGGTTTGACAATCGGAGCAAAAGTGTCGGTGAAGTTGACTCCAGCGTGCTGACGGAATCTGTGCACCACCCAACGAGCTTTGTAACGCTCGAGGGACCCGTCGGGACGAGTCTTATTGCGGAAGACCCACTTGTCGGTGATAAAGTTGGCATGGGGGGGGGGGAAGGGGTCGCAAGACAAGCTGCTAGGTGTGGTTACGAAACAGCGCGTCAAACTCCTCCTGCATCACGGCGAGCCAATGCAGGTCGCGAAGCGCGGCTTGAGCTGATGATGGGAGAGGCGACGGTGTGGATGTCGAGGCAGCAAGGAGGTACTCGTCCGCGGGGTAACACGTGCTGGGGCATTGGATACCAGCGCGAGCACGGGTGACCATGCGGGTCGGTGGTGCAGGCAGGGCCGGCGGGTCCGGTGGGGGCGACGGAGGATCAACGAGGGCGAGGCTGAAGAGGAGCCCATCGGGATCACCGTCGAGGCCGTCGAGGAGCCGAGGTCAGGCGCATAGGACGCACTCGCTGACGGGGCTGCGGACTCAACGGGAGTTGGGGGCGTCGTGGCTGCTGGTGACGAGGCAGCCGGTCCGGCCGAAGAGCCGGGCGCGGCAGGCGAAGGCAGCGAGTCTGACGCTGCGTACCCGGTAGGACCCGCAGGGCGGGACGAGGAGGAGGCCCCGGTCGAGGGCCCATGCGCGGCAGGGGCACCAAAGCCGGGAGGGGACCCGGGCGCGGCACGGACCCTGAAGCTAGGAGGGGGTCCGAGCGCGGCAGGGGGCCCGAAGCCAGGAGGAGGCCCGAGCATGCGGAAGTGGCCACCACGAGCAGCACCGGCGGGCGCATGCCGTGATGGCGAATCGTCCGTTGGCGGTACCTGGTGAAAAGGAAAAATCCTCTCGTCAAAGTAAACGTGTTGTGAAGTAAAAACTCGATGGGAAACCGGATCGTAACAACGGTAGCCTTTGGTGTTTGGTGGGTATCCGAGAAAGATGCATGCCACGGAGCGAGGTGCGAGTTTGTGGGGGGTGGTGGAGGTGATGCTTGGGTAACATAGACACCCAAAAACACGAAGATCGTCATAGGAGGGGGCGGTACCGAAGAGAAGGTGGTATGGTGCAAAATTCCCACGAGCATGACACAGACGAATGTTTAGAAGGAGAGAGGCGGTGGCTAGGGCGTCCAACCAAAACCGGGGTGGGACGTTAGCATGGAAGAGAAGGATGCACACGCAATCATTGAGTGTGCGGAGAATCCATTCAGCGGGACCATTTTGTTGGGAAGTATACGGGCAAGTGAGACAAAGAATTGTGCCATGTGTGGCAAGAAGGGTGCGAACCCCCACGTTGTCGAACTCCTTCATGTTGTTTGTCTGCACCGTGTGAATGGGACGCCCAAACTGCATAGCGACATAGGAGTAAAAGGTGGTGAGAACGGAGAGTGCATCGGATTTTCTCCGCAACGGGAAGGTCCACACATAATGCGAAAAATCATCAAGTATGACAAGATAGTATAAAAAACCC
Organism: Triticum aestivum; assembly: GCF_018294505.1. NCBI lineage: Eukaryota > Viridiplantae > Streptophyta > Magnoliopsida > Poales > Poaceae > Triticum > Triticum aestivum. The sequence goes on from NC_057813.1 coordinate 89,666,650, forward strand.
GTATTACTGGCAACAGGAGATGTCCACAAGTCGGTATGAATAAACTCAAATTGATACAATGCCACCGATGAGGACGCACTAAACGAAAGACGAATGTGCTTGCCGAGGCGACAAGCATGACAAGTATGATCATCGTTTTTATTACACGTGAATGAAAAAGTCCTAAGAATATGACGAAGGGTGGCGGAGTTCAGATGTCCCAGCCGAGCATGCCAAAGATCCACTGTGACGGAGAGGGCGACCAGAGTGGAGGTGGTGGTGGCGGTGGAGTGGACTGGGTAGAGCTCATCCGGGATGTCATATCGGTGGAGTACCATCCGGGTACGGGCGTCCTTGACAGAAAAACCAACTTCATCAAATTCAACAGTTACAGGATTTTCACGTGGAAGGGAACGAACGGAAACAAGATTTTTGAATAAATCAGGTGAAACTAAGACATTCGATAGATGTATAGGCGTGGATTTAGACGAAAAAGAATCATGACCGACATGAGCAATGGGAAGGGAGGATCCATCCCCAACAGTGATGCGACAGGCGGTATGAACTGGATAGGCAGAGTTGAGATTACCGGGGTTGGAAGTCATGTGTGGTGTAGCCCCGGAATTCATATAGCAGTCGCCGCCTCCGGTGTATGTGTTGGGTGTAGGAACGGAGTGAAACACCGCGAGGAGGGCCAGATCCCAAGGTGCCGGCGGACGCGCAGCGGCCGCGGCAGGAGGCGCGGTAGCCACCCGACGCGGCGTACGCGGGCGCGGCGGCAGGGTAGCCACCCGGTGCGGCGTACATGGCCTGATGAGTGCCAGGGCGGGGGTCGAGTATGCTAGCTGGGACGGGGGCCCGTGGCACGGGCATCATGTATGCGTGGACCACCCCGGTCCAGGGATTCGGCATGGCCGCCCAGGGAGACGGGGGCAGCTGCAGCTGCAGCTAGCGGGGCGCCTTCCCCCCGGTGCTGTTCTGCTGCTGCTTCTTCTTGCCGCGGCTCCCCCGTGACGACGATCATTGGCAGGGGTGGCGGCTGGTTGGTGTAGGCCGGCTGCTGGGGTGGCGCCGAGAAGTATGAGGCCGTCGGTGGATTGGGGAACCGCGGCGGCTGCAGAGCCATGGGAGGGGCGGTGCGAGAGGTTCCTGCGGCGAGCGCCGTGTGCGTGGCCCGGGACTTCACCATCTTCATCCTCCTCTCCTCCAAACAAATATAGGCCACAACCCTAGGAAAGGTCAGGTCTGGAAGAAAATTGAGGTTGGAGGCCGCATTGCTGAACTCTTCGCTCAGCCCGGCGGTGAGCATTCTAAGGAGGAGCTCGTCGGAGACCCTCTCCCCGAGGTCGTGAAGCTCGTTAGCAAGTTTCTTAAGGCGCATACAATAATCATCGATAGACGAGCCATGTTGATGGAAGCCAAAAAATTCCCGCTGAAGGAACACGCGGCACTGGAGGGCGTTGTCGGTGAAGAGCCCATTCAGCTTCGCCCACACCGTTTGCGCGTCATCAGTGTCGCACACGATGGTGTGGAAGAGGTCCTTGGAGATGGTTTGATACAGCCAGCGACTGATGGTGGCATCGATGGTCATCCAGTCGTCGTCCGCGAACATGAGATCAGTTTCGACGGAGCTGTCAACGTGGCCGATGAGGTGGTACTCGCGGAAGACGAGGTAGAAATAGGTTTTCTAGGCTTAGTAGGTGGAGTTGGCGTAGTCCAGGATGATGGGCACGCGAGTGGAGATGTCAAGACCGCGAACGAGTTCCACCGGAGGAGGAGCCGGACAGGGCCGGTCCATACATATTCGGGGCCCTGGGGCGAGACGACAAAATGGGGCCTTGTGGACAAATAAAAATTCAGAATATATTGTATTTCGAAGCAATTTAGTAGATAGCATAGATTGATGGTCTTTGAACTAAAAAGCACATGCCGCAAATTATTTATTGTAATGGTCCAGAGAACCACTTCAGTATTTATTTCATCCAACTTTTCTTTCTCAATGCATAAAGTAGCAAGACCATTCAATCTTTTAGAAGACATGTCACCAAAAAGTTGGAGAAAAACAGTCAATATATGGACAAAAGCACCTGAATATGGGCATATGGCTTGATGTCGAATTGTCCATGCAGCATCCCAGACCTGCAAGGCTGCAACACTCATTCCCCATCCCCCCTTCTCATCCGTGGATCCAATGACTCTTTGAAGAGCAGGCCAACAGAAGAGTGGGAACTAGGAAGAGAAGAATTGGAGATGTCAGATGGAGCAATCAGAGGCGGGGCACCAGGCTATTTAACAACGAATCAAAACAATACTTGATTAGGGGAAGGAGGTAGACGTACCATCTCTGATACAATGGTCTCTCAAACGTCTACTTACTAGGGAATGTTGAGGATGCAAAGAGAGATGATTGAAAAGGGAATAGCACCGTTGATCTCCATTAATAGATGCAAGGAGCGGCGCCTTGAATTTGGAAGTGCACGGCAGCGGCGGCGCTGTTCTATGGGGATAGGAGAATTTGGGGGAGGAGCCGAGGAGGCGAGGAGCTCGATGAATGCTGCAGCAGCGTAGCGAACCCATCAATTATTTCGGTCCGCGAGTGCTAGCTACGTGGTGGGCTTGGGCCTTGTTTTTTTGGATCCAAAGAAGAAATATCCTAATACGTGTATATTGTACTACTGCCTGGGCCGGGGCCCCTACCTCCCAGGGCCCCAGGGCGGTCGCCCCGTTGCCCCGGCCTATGGGCCGGCCCTGGAGCCGGACCGTCAAAGGGGTTCGAGGGGATGGAGAAGGCGGAGTGGGGAGATGCCATCGAAATAGACGGGTGGTGTGGCACGGCAACGGAGGAGGTGGCTGCGCGGGTGGGTTCGGCGGTGACGGGCTCGGGCTGGTGGGCTGATCGGGACAGGAAGGGAGGTGGTGATCGATGTGGGGAAGGAAGGGAGTTGGCAATCGGGAGGGAGAGGGGGAGGAAGGCGCGCGCGGCAGCGAAGGTTCGGCGTGGCGGCGACGCGGGAGGAAGGTGGCGGCGGCGGCGGCGGAAGGCTGCGACGGCGGCGCGGCTAGGGTTGGAGCGGAAGCTAGGGTAGGATCGGGAAGGAAACTGATACCATGTTGGAAGGCAATGCAACTCCCGATATTGATCGGGTGCATAACACGTATATATGTATAAGGGAAGCCCTCAGCCTCATCTATACAAGGAAACTAGAGGCGGGGCCGGTAGGAGACTATCCTAACCATATACATGCGTGTAGGCCTACATAATATGTTCAACAAGAAGCTTTGTTGGGTTTAGTCCCACATCGGTTGTGGGGGGATACATAACACGACTTATAAGGGTGGGGATGTCCCCTCCTAACAGGCTAGTCTTTTGGGGGGAGAGGGTCCAAGGCCTATCATAAGTCGGTGTTGGTCTCCGGTTGGGCCTGGTTGACGCATGTTGGTCGGAAACGATGGTGTTAGCGGACCCGGGATAGCGTAACAAGTGATATCAGAGCCCGGGTGCCCGAAATAAATCTCGGTGGACTTATGGGTAGTCTGTCATGGTTGGTGG